>NW_009912492.1:0-9126 GCF_000696875.1 Nestor notabilis | reverse complement strand
TTGGCATTACCTGGTTGGGAGGGAAAGCAGTAACATCTCTGCTTTGGGGAGCTCCAGAGAGACTGGGAAAGGCAGAGGGCAGGGGAGGAGCCCAGTGTCAGACCCACAAGAGCTACTTGCTGAAAATTAAGCAGCCCAGCAGTTTTGGGGTAGAGCATGTGCAGGAAGCAGACCCACTGCAAGTTGGCTGATAATACGTGGAGAGGCCTTTAGAAGCCATTGCTCTGGTCTAAAACTCTTCCATCTACTCCCACCAGCCTCAGGATCTATGGGTGCCAGCCCTGGATCAACACAATATTGGCTGGGCAGTGTTGGCTTTCTTTGGCCACAGTCAACAGGACTTGGTTTGAGCCTGCCTCTCTGTGTGCGCATTTAAGCCTTGTAGAAGAGGAGCACAGAGTGGTCTACAGACACCGCTTATGACATGCTAAGGCAGAGAAGGGCCTGATAGAGTGGCTCAGGTGGTTTCCCACAAGGACAGAAGCGCCATGGTGGCACTCACAGTGTGGAGTGCCACAAGTATTTCTATGCCACATACGGCTGAGGTGACCTGGAACTACTCACCGATGATCACAAGCAGAAGAATGACTGCCACCAGTGCTATGATTGCCTTCATCTGCAAGAAGAGCACAGAGGCATGTTACACGTATAGCTGCTCTGACCTGAAAGAAGGTCTTTGCCTTCCAGCATCTTTTCAGCTAGAAAGCAGAGCTTCTCCATCCCTTCTCTTCTACAAACCCACCCCTGCCTGTTCCCGTTGTTGCTCACCTTGCAGCCTCGCCACCACATCTGTCTCCGAAGCTGCTTGGCTCTGTTGCTAAAAGCTGTGGCATTGTCTGATAAACTCTCTATCAAAGGAAAGAAAAGAGGTGATTCAGTGGCACACACAGAGAGTTGGAGCATCCACTCATTCTACTGACTCCACTGAGTTTTAAGCAATAAACTCTGCAGTAGGGGAAAAGACCCAACCACAGCATGATTCACCAAAGCAACAGCAGACGCCAATGTGACGCCCTTCGCTAGAGCACACGCAGACCTGTCAGAGTCCCACTGAGCCCCCTTTGTACTGGCTGCCCTCTGAGGACAGGATTTTGCTCTGCTAGCCAGCAGGGGAGCAGACAACAGAAGTGCTCCAGGCCATCGGGAAACAGATCAATCTACCTTTGCTTGAAGGACCAACTATGTCACAGTACCCAAATGCCTCCAAACTAATGCCCCTATGCAGAGCAGCAGAAGGCAAAGGTGGAAAGGGAATGTCAGCAGAAAGTCAGATCTGCAGCCTACGACTGTGAAATGCCTCTCCCAGGAAGGGCAGAAATAGAAGCCCATGTCTGTCATTCTGAGCTGAAAACAGGTAACCTGGCCGAGCAGCAGTGAAGAGATGTGGGGAACAAGTCAGCAGAGCTGCATTTAGCATCGCACCTGATTTATCCTGCAGGTCATCCAGCCGCTCGCCTCTTTCAATCACCTTCGTGATATTCTCCTGCATAACATCGATGACTTCATCCACCTGATTCTGGACACTAGAGCAGAGCAAAGGCAGCGTAAAGAGGAGAAGCAAACACCACCAGCTGTGCTCTGCAGCGCCAGCCCTTGCTCAGAGCTGTCCAAGATGGTGGGATCCCAGAGCTCACTGACAAAAACCAAAGGGGACAACACTGGAGGGAGGTTGATGGGATACCAGAAAGCAAGAGGCATGGCATCACCTGGGGTGGCTCTCTGGCAACCCCAGCAAGGGTGGGAGAACGCAAGGGGCTCAGAGGGTATTGGGAAGTCAGCAGGCACAGGACACCCTCTGTAACATCTTTAACACACAAATGCAGTGTGAAAAGGCACGAGTTGCTGTTGGTGGGCACCTCTGCTGCAGAAGAGCTCACAAAGGGAAAGAAAGTATAAAAACTACACCTTATCTTTCCAGATTTCACAGAACCTCGCACTGCAGCTTCGCTAAATAACTAGGGGAAATCAAAGCAAGATGCATTCACACCTCTGGGGACTGAGTTGCTAAATGAACCCTGCTCTGCCAGAGGCATCAAGAGGACAGTAAAGAAATGGCTGATACAAACTAAACCAAGTTATTATAATCCATCTTCTCATAGGTTACGCAACTCTGTGGGTAGTTGCTTCAGTGAACGGTAGCCTAAATCACACCCGCAGGGTTATTATAAATGCATTTATTCATTCCATAAAAAAGCCACATTGGTAAGAGAGAAAAATTCTCCTGGTGGAAAAATACTGCTACATTCTGGTTTGTATTTTAGAGCTAATACGCTTTGATTTTCCTGGAGATAGAAATAAGAAATTTCTTGGGGCCCTAGAGAGACAATACAATTGTTTGAGACATACCGTTCCCAGAAAGTGGCAACAGCAATGTCTTGGAGGCAATGCGACACACACACAGGGCAACAAACCAGAAATAGCTCCAGGCCACTTGCTCTCCATATGTGTTGGGTTTGACATGTTAGCTTGCCTCGATTAGAAACATCTAAGCACTTTGAACATATCAAAATGCATCCAGCATTTGCTAAATATGCAGCACAAATAGTCCACTTTAGCAGCATTCCACATTATCATGAACATACACCTCCTCCTATTAACAGTGTGGCACTGGTGTCCCCAAGGGAAAGGATTGCCAGCACCTTGTCTTTAGCACCTGCTTAGCATCCACACTCCCCAAATTATCCAGTCACACCATCCTCTTTAGATCACACAAAACCCATCTCAGATGCAGAAGCTCAAAGTTATTTGCCAGATCAGGGTTTTTACAGCAGCACCAGCCCCAACTCCACCACTTAGCCATCATCCAGCACCTAAGCTCAGAGCACTTGGTATGACGAGGACAGCATTATCCTCCACCATGGCCAAGAGAGACTCAGAGCAACTTGCCCAAGGCCAGTCAATGGGGCAGAATCAGGAGCAGGGCACCATCCCAGCCACCATCTCACTAACTGACTAGAGACATAGGTTCACACTGACCTATTTCTCCTGTCTCCCTACCAGCTACATCTCGCCATGCAGACGCTTGCATCGAGATGAATGTCATGAGCAGCTGCCACAAGCAATAGTGGTCACAAAGGAAAAGCACATGCCTTGTTCACATTGACTTATCATTCCAAAGGAATGTCATTAAAAGCCTTTTTTTTTTTTTTTTCCTGTCCAAAAGCTCTAGAAAGAGCTCCAGATCTTTGAATATGAAGGGGCTTCCAACTTAGCATTTCAGGTCAGGCTCTGTAGCACCACTGTGGCTTCCAGAGCTGGAACAGCCAGGCAATGCCTCTGAAGCCAATTTCCGATTTAACAGCCCTCATATGGCACATGCTGGATTCCAGCACTGCATGTGAAAACTTGCTTTATTTAGGACACCACTAGAAAGGAACCTGCCTTCCCTGTGCTGCATCGCAGAGTCTGTGGGAGCAGCATCTCTATGAATCCACCTACACTGTGTGGTGGCAGCTCCTGCCTCCATATCGATGGCAGCCACCTGCCAGGAGTTTCTTATCTGGAGGGGAAAGGCACAGATAATCCCCCAACGCCTCTCAGCAGGAACATGCCCCATGTCCACCACCCTGTTCTGATCCTCTTACAAGGCAGAGTGGCCACCCTGCAAGTGGCAGAGCTGCCACCATTGAGAAAGTGCAGAAGGTAGCATTGAAGATGCAGGCAGATGCTGCCTGGGAAACATATGATGGTGCCGTGTGGAGCAAAGCGTCCACCCCACAGAGGACATGCACAGACCTATGGCCCTTCCCCAGGGCAGCAGGTGAAGATGCAAGGAGGAGGCATGCCCTGTGAGGGGGTTTCCTTACCTGAGCACAATGGACAAATCCCAGCTCAGAGCTGCCAGCAATACTGCTACAGCTTGAGGTGAGAGAGGAAAAGCGGAAACATCTGCTATCCCAGATGAGCCAACTTGGCAAAAACTGTAAGGCTTTAAACATCAGTTTCACAGGCAGAAGACTACATCTGCAGTATGTAAACGTTTCTAGAATAGTTTACTGGCTGCAAAATAAAGATATTTCCTCCCACAACAGATTTGTAACCAAATCTGGTTACAACAAACCAGTACAAATCTTGGTACAATGAACAAGTGGGCGCACACGAGGTTACAGTGCATCTAGGAATATGCAGCACCACCTGGTATCCCTCCAGTACAGGTCAGCACCTGGAGAGATAGTTCTGTAGTCCTGGGGCTCCCCAGAGTGTTTGAGGCAAAGTGGGCAGGTATGTAACTTGAAGCTGCCCTGGTGCATCAAGCATTTGGGAGAGACCTATGGAGCACAGACTCTCCTGCCCAAGCTGCATCAGCATCCCACCTGTTTTCACTTGAGCTGCTGGCAGAAAACTGTATGCCTTCGCTACCTGCTCATATCCTGGGCATGCTGTTAGCCATCCCCAAAAGACCAAAGCATTTCACAGATCAAGATTGGAAGCACAGAGAAATCAAGGCTTAAACTCTCACAAATACTGAAATGTTTATCTCCCGTGGAACACAGACACATTTGAGGACCCCCATACTTTCTGGTGCTCTAATCGATCTGATGTAAAGAGAACCCTGGAAAACAGCCAAGAAGGAAGAGACCAAGCCAGGGAATGAAACTTTGTTCTCCACACAGTGCTTTAACCAGACCTTAAGCCAGCTAGTCATCATGGCTGCAAGACATGTTTCTCCAGGAGGGGTCTGAAAGGTGCCCAGCCTATTCATTAGCCCTGCAGTTTCAGAACAAACTCAGAAATTCCCATGAGTCTGGCATGCTTAAGGTTGGAAATTCAAGTCACATCAAGAAGAACATATTTTCTTGCTTTACTTGGCAAGAGAGAATGAATCCTCTAATACAAAGTGTATTTCCTGTGTAAGGAGCTATTGGCTTTCGATACATGCGTTTCATGTGCTTCGCTCCTGCCAGATTTCCAAGACAAAGGAGAATACCTGCCAAGAAAATGAGCAAGACCAAAGCATAAAATATGTCTCCCATGACCCTCCTTCTTACTAATTACTGTATATATGATGCTTTTAGTAAGGACAGCAAGCATACACTGTCAAAGCAACGAGACTCAACGGCACTCAGCTTAGTTTAGACTCCTCTTTTCTTAGTGCTTTGCTGGGTCCAGAGTGGAAAGAATAAGCCTTTCCATTTTGGCCACTCCAGGTTAGCTACTGAAAAACTCCCTGGGATGGTCACAGTGTAGGGCTAACAACAGTGGTGCATTCTTCAGACATGATAAACAGGCCATGCATGCACCATGGGATCCGCTGCTCAAGGCTGCTTCTTGTCTCCAAGCTGGCTGTTTACAGCCAGCATGACACACTTGTATTTTCCATCCCGGCAATATTAATAGTGCTGTGTATTTTGGTGCACATTAAACCCAAACACCCCACGCTGTGGCAGTAACCCAGGCAAGAGGGAACAGGATGGAAAGCCAAGCTGGATGGACAGTGCAAAGGCAGGAGGCCAGCAGAGCACAGTGTTCTCCAAGGTGTGTCTCTCTGCAGAGAGGCTGCCTAGCAGAAAGCCCTGCTGTACTCAACAATGGGGTGTCAGCACTGAACCATGCCACAGTTAACTGGGGTTTTTTTGCTGTTTCATCCCAGCTGTGAGGAATACAGCAGTCAATGCCTCCCTAAAGCCTTTCAGTCCTTGAAAGGATTATACCTAACAATGATGCTTGACAACATGGTCTCAGTATCACCTTTGAATGAAAGCTTGGAGTATGCGTGAGGTCCACTGCATAATGAGCAACCTGTGATGAACAGCCAGGCCCTGTAAAGCTGCTGTCAACTCTTGCCTTCGAACCATTCCCCAAACCCTCCCTCTCCTCAGGATACAACTTAGAGCCGGACGGAACCATTGAGGCCAAGCCCTAGTGCTGGGGATACTGGCCACCCTCAGCAATACAATGGCAGAACCACAGACTCCAGGGAAACCATGGCAGCGTGCTCAGCCTCATCACCAGCACAAGCAAGGCCAGCAGCACAGCCACCTGAAAGCAGAAACATCAGTGGTGAAGGAAATGAAGCAGCACAGAGAAGAGGGAGATTTTAGGATTGTTTTTGAAAATATGAGCTGAGATGAGAGGCTCCTGTTCTAAATAAAACAGGTGGAAGATGAACATCTCACCTTTCCCCAAAAAGGCACTAAAAGCTCTCATGACACACATTCAGTACTTCTCACATAGCCTGGAAGCAACAGCAGAGAAGAGAGAGAAGCTCTCCCTTACCTGTTCTTTATAACTTTCGGGAAAAGGATAGAAGACTATTAAAAGCTGCCTTTCAGCTCCAGCCCTCCCCAGGGACACGGAGGTCTCAGAGGGAGCCTAAGGAACCCTATGCAGCCACTTAATTACCAGAGGAGTGTCTCCCCCAGCAGAGCAGCTGTTGGGACAGAGCTTGAACTTCCAGACACATCAAGACAAAAATGCAGCACAGAGGGGAATGTGATGCTTCCTCCTGCCACTATTGCTGGCTCTAACTCATCTCTTTCCCCCATGGGGTTTGCAGTGTTCCCCACCATCTCTTTCTGCAGCTGAGCCAGCCTTGAGGGTCTCTGCTGCCAAACTCACCACCCTGACCCAAGTCCCTTCACTGGACAACTACAAAATGTTTCCAGTCTTGCCTCTCACATTCAACATGTTCCACACCTTTCCTCCGATAATCCCATCAGTTTTTCCTCTACCCAATCCTGCATCCAGTTTCCTTTTACACCTATCTTCACACCTTATTCCTCCAGACACAGCTAGTCTCTAGCTTTACCCAGCTATGTTTCAGCTCTCCAAATGCTCAGATTCCTCCTTCAAATGTCTTTTCCTTACAGTGTTTCAGCAGTAACTGAATTCCAACCTTCCTTTTCCTCCTCTGTTGAAATGAGAGTGAACTGCATCATTCCTCTATCTAAGCCCCTCCTTTGGAGGACAAAGGCATAGATGTCACCCCCTCTCCACCTTTTTAGAGGGCAGGACCCCACTCATAAAACCAAATCTCATCCCTCTTATCCACTCCAGATCAGTTTGGCTCTGATCTAGAGGAAGGCTTTACCCGCACTGGCTTACTCTAAGGGCCAGAGTAATGCACCTCTACCGACAGCATCCTCACACCCTGAAGGGAACAGAGATCCTTTGAAAACACAGAGCACAGTGACCAACTCAATGCCTCTTGTGCAACTCAACTGCCCTTTGCTCCTCAAGGTAACGTGGCGAGCAGGCACACAAGCATGCACTAACACTGACACTGGCAATGAGTCATCTCAGAGGTTGTGCTGACTTCTTCCTGGCATGAAGAAAAAACCCTAATGAAGAGCAACACTCAGGCTGCACACAGGTCAACCCAGTCTGAGTAACGCCTGGTCATCAGTGCCTGCATACATCTCTGTTGTGGCTCTGCGGAGGTCAGCAAAGGAGAGAGTAAAACACAAATCAGGAGACTGTGAATATCCCCCCTCTTTTCCATTAAATACCACCAATGCATCCCTCATAAGAAAGGGCAGGACAAACTGGAACCCAGAACAAGCATCATCCAGGAAATGATTCGATGGGAAAAGATCTAGAGTGTTCACTCCTTCCTCCTTGCCCTAATCCACTCAGTAATCCTCCTCCAGCCATAATGGTTTCCTGTTTTCCAGCTGCTTTGACCCCACTGAGTCACCACACATCTTCAGGTGACCTATATCAGGTTTTTATCTTAAGAAGAGGAGGCCAGAGAACTAGCCATTGACCAAAAAACATGGTCCTGGTATGTTCCTGAACACTTGCTTTCTTGTAACATTGAGAAGCAAATTACAGGATGAAATAAAAAGCAACAAAGCAACAAAAAATGGTGCTAGCGAAGGTTAGAATTCAGGGTTAATGCTCCAGAGAGTAAGCCTCAAAAGCATGAAACAGGTCATCACCAGAATACAGCAAGAGCTTTAGAAACTCCACTAGTCTACTGCAATACAATCCTATCCCTTTGCCTCTGTCAATGCACGATTTCTTGATAACTTGGATCAAATTTCAGATTTCCCTTACCCGTGGACATGTATGGAAGGAAATGTCAGTTAGAAGAAAGCAAGCACAAGCCACTTTCATATTCCAAACTACACAGAAGCACATAGTTAAGACAGTGCAGGAGCTCAGTGTCAGAATAAAATATTATCTGTTTGGTACTGAGAAAAAGCAACCTACTGCCTGATCTTGTCATTCCTCGGTCCAAATCTTGGTCCAGAAGGCCCTCTCCTGCAGGCAGAAAAGAGCAATCAGGATGAAAGGTACAATGAAAACATGTTTTTAAACCAGACTCAAAAGAAATGCAAGAGAGAATCAACGCCTTGTGGATGAAGGATTGTTCTCGTACTTCCCATCAGTCCCTCCCAGGTCTTAGGATACATGGGATACCCCGCTTTTATAAAGGTCACACCTATTAAATCTAACTGATGCTCGATGCCAAGCCTCATTTCAAAGGAATCGAAGGTTTTGATTCTCAAGCCCCTGCTACAAGGCAGGGAGCAACTTTTGGTATTCGACACCTGCAATCTCAGAGCTTAAACAGTTAAGACATTGCTTTCCCTAGAGCAGCTATTCAGAAACTCACAGGAAAAAGTCTTCCTCTTCATCTGAATCTTCTTCCAACAGGTTCCTCTGCAAACACAGAAAAGAGCCAAAACACATCAACAAGCAACCACCATTTTCCATGCACAATTCCAGCTCTTAAGACACAATCAGCATCCTCTGACTCCAGGTTACATGCAAGCCCTCCTCTGGAGGGGATTGACAGTACTCTTGTTTGGAGTCACTCTCTTTCTCTCCCCTTGTGACCAAGGACTGAACTGGATGTCTCTACTGCTATTATCACTGTGGCAGCGTTTGCTAACTCTGCAAAGCACAGACTGATGCACAGCTCTGCAGCTCTGACTGGGGACATCTTGCACCTCTGCTGCTGAGCCAAACTGGATTTGTATCAATGGCCAGTTGCCTGCACAGGTTCAGATCCCAATTCGAGGGATCAGTACAACTCCCCAGGATGCAGAAGTTTTTGCCAGGGTCAGCAGGAAGAGAGTGGAGCCTCTGCACAGGCCTGCTGTGGAAGGAAGGACCCCTCTGTTCAAGGGACAATCCCAAGTGCTGCATTTTGAAGACCTTAGGCCCACTGTAGGAGAG
>NW_009912491.1:148549-190150 GCF_000696875.1 Nestor notabilis | reverse complement strand
TACCAGAATGTATTAGAATATAGCAGAATATAGTAAAATATAGCAGAATGTACTAGAATATAGCAGAATATACTAGAATATAGAAGAACATATCAGTATATATTACAATATAGCAGAATATAGTGTAAGGTACTAGAATATAGCAGAATATGCTACAATAAAAGATAGCAGAATACGATAGAATATAGCAGAATATACTACAATAGAATATAGCGGAATATAGCAGAATGTACTAGAGTACAGCAGAACGTACTAGAATATAGCAGAATATACTAGAATTTAGCAGAATATACTACTATACAAGATAGCAGAATATACTAGAATATACTAAAATATAGCAGAATATGCTAGAAAATCGTAGAACATAGCAGAATATACTAGAATGTGCTAGAATATTATATAGCAGAATATATATTATGCTATATATAAAATATATATCATATGCTAGAATGTAATATAGCAGAATATACTAGAATAAAATATAGCACCATATACTAGAATATAGCAGAATGTAATATAATAAGAATAAACTAGACTCTAGTAGAATATAACAATATGATATATTATAATATGACATAATATGATGTAATGTAGCATTATAGAATATAGCATAATAGAAGAGAATATAGTAGAATATAATATGCTATAATAAGACATAGTACATAATATAGCATAATCTAATATAATCTAAAACATAATACAATACAGCATAATTTAACATAAGGTAATATAGCACAAGGTTATCTTCTAAAATCTGCTGCTCAGGGACTTCACAGACTGCTTAAAACATCAGAATAATTAAGTCTTTCTAAAGGGCTTTAGAAATAGTCTAATACTGGAGTTGGGGCAAAGGGAGACATGTCAGCAGGTGGAAAATATATAAATATCACCATTTACTTGGAGGAGTTTGTTGCCTCTGCTGTACTGAATTCTTGGCACTGCATTACTTAACACAGTTCTGCCTTAAGCCCTGTCAAAAGTCCTTTACCTATGCTATGTTTTCACTCAATGACAAGGAAAAGCGACCACTGTGTGATACATACAAATGCTCAGTTTGGAACAGACAAAATACATGAACGGGTATGTTTCCAGCTGATTCCAAAACCAGATTTCTTTTATCTTGGAGATTTGGGAGAGTTATATATAAACACAGTTTCAAAATATGAAAGCAGAGGTGTTTACACGAAGGCTCTTGAAGGAAGAAAGGTCTTGTTTGCTGCAATGAAATGCCCACAACAGAAAACAAATGCCTACAAATGCTAGTCCTCCTGAGGATGGAACTTTGTTCGCAGTATTCTGGGGCATGCTTATGGTGGAAATTAAGAAAAAGACTTAAAGTGTGAACAAGATGAAGGATGCTTAATAGTGAGATACTCCACATTATCAACACAGTTATTCTTGTTGGCTGTGGCAGAAACAGAAATACGAATATTGAACGTCAGCTATTCGGGTTAGAAACTAACTACTTCTCAGCCTGTGTCTACTGAGCTCTCACATTCCTCTCACTATGTCTTTTGGTTTTTTACCAAATAAAACAATTGGTTTGTCTTTGCCTTTTCCTTCTTCTACCACCCCCCCTTTTTCCCCCCCTTATTAATTTTGCCCCTTGGGAAAGGGTTTTTTTGCAATCCACCTATTAATTCCCTGGGTGTCCTCCTGCAGCCAGTTTTTCTTCTTTTGACATTGGGTCCATCAGCTTCCATCAGTGTCCCTATTTCCTGGATGTCAAAATGTATATCCTGTCAAAGTGCGTTACCAGAATAACGTCAAGTAACTCTATAGTCACCACACCAGCAAAAGAGCTGCTTTCATAATGTCATTTTATGATTGGATGAATATTGTAATTCATTTTTAGAGTGATAAGAATTTTCATGTCAAAACACAGAATTCTTTGTTCCATTAAAACAGTAGAAATCAGTAGTTAGGGAACAACCCACAGTGGGTGACTTGGGAGAGGCCAGTCCCACAGGTATTTCCAATGACTATTTATTGCATCAGAGAATACTGAAGAACCCATGAAAAAGTGGGCTACAGAAATACATAATAAGGCTTTACTAGTGTATAAAAATGACACATAGTATTATGTTACTGTGTTTTATAGTATAACATTTACTTATAAGGCTACTTTCATCTTTATGTCCCTTTTCACTAATTCATAACTTTCTAGATTTATTTTCTCTTTGGAATTAGAGTTTTACATATGTTATCTTAGTGGAAAGCTTACTTAATTACTGCTTGTAACAAGCTAAATAAAAACCATTTTCCTGGTCTCTGCTTGTGTTTGAAAGTTGAAAAAATTAATCTTTCTCTGCACAGTAAACTGGTGCCACACACTCTTCCAAACACATCATTACAGAACAGTTGAACTTTGAAACTTGGTAACGTCTAAAATTTTTAGTAATCTACCTCTAAGTATATTTGAAAAACACTACTTTGTCTGAAATTTTAACACAAGATTTACAGGGTATTGCTGAGTAGCAGGACTGTCAAGTAGTTAAAACCCCATCCTACCAAAGGGCAATAAACAGCAATCAGTACCAATGGACAGCCCTGTGTAGTCCACCCAAATGTGAGGAATTCAGCAGCAGTTCAAGATCTGACCCCAAGAGCAGAACTGGAAGGGGCTGTGAGAGGTCTTCTGGTGCATCCTCAATGAAAAGTCAAATCTACAAGTTGTCTTTGCTTTTAGCTTAACTATCGTGTTTTGTGGGAGATTCTGATTTATTAATTTTTTTTTAATTATTTTTTTTATTAAGACCATGAGGGACATTTCCCAACTTCCCTGATAAAATGTATCAATTTTCACATCTGGAGACCTTTACCTAAAGTCTAACCTGGATCTTCCTTAATGTTACCTCTTTGAATACCTACCATGCAGTTCTTTTTGCAGGATGAATCTTCCAGTCTTTGAGGTTAGCCTCTAAGAAAACTTCTAGCCTCTGTAACACAGCAGTTTGCATTTTCTTTACTGCGCTTGACAAGCACAAGTGGTGTTGGTGTCCGAGTATTGCTGCTGGGTGCTTGCTTTGAGGGAGAAGCAAAAAACCACTTCCCAAATGAAACACTGCATCAGCACTGAAATTATAAAAAATATTGTAAGCAATAACAAAAATGCAAGTCCTTGGAGACTGGAGGGTGTCTCCTTACACTGTCTGCATTCCACAATATTCTGTATAGTTTATGCTTTCATAGCAAAACAATTTATCAGTCTCTCACTTGCCAAGACATTGCCAATATAACATAATGCAAAGTCCTGAGCTGCTGCTCTGATAGCCCAGTCCTGTAAGCTGTTTCCATTTAAGCAAAAAGATCTCTTTCAACAACAAAAAATGGAAAAAAAAAATATCTATTTTGCAAGGCTTTCCTCAGACCATTTACTACAGTGAGGTGTGACCTTCACAAGTTACATGACAATGAGTAAATCTTAACATTGAAAGACATCAGCAGTAGTGTGTTCTTGTATTCTGTATTATTAACAAAGCCAGTGCAAATAACAAGTGTAATAACAGTGTTCAGAAGAGTCCTTCTACTGAAGGACTTTGGGTAGGATAGCAGTAGGAGAGACTAAGTGGTAGTTACAGTAATCAATGCAATTTTGTATTGGTTTGTTTTGAAGACATGGAATGATCTTCCCTGTCAGCTTTCAGATAGGGACTGAATTTTAAGCTCTTTAATGTCCATTGTGAATAATTATCTATCCAGGTCGTCTTTTCTCATCACCATACCAAGCTAGGGGATTTACCAGTACATCTAAACAAGACAGTATAATCATTAAAACAGTAGAGCTCTATTTCTTGATGATGCTGCTATGTAAATGTTAACTAATAGTAACAGAAAAGGGTGTTGCCTGATTCTGTTGTTCTGATTATGGCATAATGTAATAAGAATAATTACTCCTTGATCTGTTCTAGTTTGAAAGGCTTCAGCTGAGCCTGCAACTAAGTTACATTGTCATAAATGAGACTGTAGCAATCAGTCTTAAAAACTGTTACATCTTGCAATTCCATGAATATAATATGCTTTTTCTGCTGCACAATGAATTAATATATGACCAAGGTGCAGATAAAAACATGCAGCAGCAAGTCTGAGGACCACGCTGGATAAAATAAGAACAACTTAAAATGGAATAATATGATTTATCAGCTAAAGATTTTCAGCTATAAAAAACCCCTTCATTCTTTTCCCCCACAGTCAAGTACAACCTAAAAGAAGATCAGGAAATCTGAAAATGTGGGAGCAGAATAACAATCCATCAAAGAATGGTAAGAAAAAGATAAGATACTATCTAAATTTGATTGTTGAAACATTTTTGCTTCTGAAAATACTGCTAATTAGCACTATTTACTCAAGTTTCATTAGTTAAAATTCAATTGTTATACGTGTGAAATAAATTATGCAACTTGTAAATCTTCATTACATTGTAATTTGGGATAACTTTATGATGCTTTCGTGATGCATCAAATCACTGAAATGTGGTTTTCTATTTTAGAGTTGATCAGAGCTGGTGACACTTTGAATATAATGCACTGCTGGTACATTTAGGGAGAATTGAAGCAATTAATTATGGTATTTTGATTACCGAGTTTTAAACACTAGTATCCATAAACCAAAAAATACAGCAGTATTTGGATGTAATATGATTTTAATACTTCATGCGGCAATTGCTTTTGGTTAAACACTTGGAATTAATTATGCAAGCATGAATCATTCATACGCCAGGGGTTTATTTCCATCAGAACAGTGAAGAGGGTTTAGATTTAGGCACAGATGCAGTTGGCAGAAGCAGCACTTGCAGTGAAACGGATCAGGAGGCTTGGATGTTTTAATGCCAAGGCATTTGTAAACCTGGTAGGCTCACCATGCTCAGATAATGTAAATCAGTATTGTTTATGGACATTAAAACACTGCATCGGTTTATGCCAGCTCAATTTCTGGCTTCTCTTAGCATCAGTTCATCCTCTTTGCTTTTAATTAACTGTTGAAAGCAGACATTGACATCCCTGGTGAAAGCAGTCCTACCAGAGGGACTGAAAGAACCATAAATCAGCCATATGACAAGGTACTGGGCACTGGTAAAGCTTCAGCTTAAGTATCAGGTCCAGCAATGAACACAACTTCCAGAAAGTCGTTAAGTGACAGAAGAGAGAGCTATTAGATAAGGGCTCTGAGAGGAACCAGAAATCTAGAATATAAAAGTTAGATTTAATAAATGGAGAAGAATTGTGCAGGAGGGATGACTGGGATAACAGAGTGTGCACAGAGAAAAGGCTGGCATGAAAATTATGAAATGTGCTTAGCAGATAGGATGAATAGTGAGAACAACATAATTGACAGCAGGAAAGGCTCATAGTGGACATTGGGAAAAGTTTTCTAATGCTAAGAAACAGCTCAGACACAGCTGCTTTTTGGGGGAGCTATGGAGGTCTTTTGTTACAGAGGTTTTAAGAACAGGCTGGACTAATGTCAATTGGAAATGAAACCAATGTAGCAGGGCCTGTGCTGGGGCAGTCCTTAAATGACCTCATCTAAAGGATCATCACCTAGAAAGCATCTTACGCTTTCTGGGATGCAGAAAGCGCTCCAAACTCCTGCAAATCTAGAAGTTCTTGCAAGAACTGGCTTTCAGTAATCCTCTGCTGCTCTGCACCCTAGGAAGAGGTGGTATTTCTGTT
Source organism: Nestor notabilis (assembly GCF_000696875.1). Lineage (NCBI taxonomy): Eukaryota > Metazoa > Chordata > Aves > Psittaciformes > Psittacidae > Nestor > Nestor notabilis. The sequence goes on along the minus strand of NW_009912491.1, from coordinate 184,478 downwards.
GGGACAATACACAACTCCCTAATGGGTATGCTGAATTGAGGTGTTTCCCTAGTCGCGTGCTATTGCCATTGATCTGATACCTATGCCCAGCGCACAGCTCTGGATTATATTATTAAGCAAGGCTGTAGTACTGACCTTTTAGACACCTGAATCCTAATTATACTTAGATCTTACCTATGATGCATGAGCCAGAACTTATAAATACCAAGTTATTTTTCTATTGGCTTCAGGGATCTTTTCAACAAAAACTGATATATTTCCCAATTGAGGTGCAAGAAAGCTGGATTGCCTGTTTCTCACAGAAAAATAACTCACAAGTGATTCCACACAAAGGTGTGCAGTCTTAGACCCAGGCAAAGTTGGTGCATGATCTTCACTAGAACGTATTTGCTGCTGTAAAAGGATGGGACACTGCAGATCTCTTGCAGCCCTGGTTCTGGTTGTCTTGAAGATTTTCACTGTGCCGTTCAGGTATGTCACTCCACAAAGCAAAGCTCACATTGTGCTTCAGTGTGATTCTGGAAGCTGATTCGTGTACTGTGCGCCCTGTGTCTATTTTAACACCAAGCTCTTCACTAGCCTGCCTTACAACACTGAGCCAAATTCCCTTCAGAACTACATTAAAATGGTGCTAACTTTTGGGCTACTGGAGCTAGTAAATAAGTGAAAGTAAAAATTACCAAACAAACAAACAACAACAACAACAACAACAAAAAGAGACGAGTAAGAAGGCCTCAAAATCTCTTTGGTTCTAAGTTGGTTTAGTTTTATTCCATCAGCACTTAATTTAACTTCAAGAGGCAAACTGAAGATTTAGGGAACCAAGTTAATAGGTGGTATAAACAATTCTCTGGCATCTCTCTTTTTTTCTTCATTAAGAGAATGCCTAACCTCCTGCTCAGTAGAACAACTCTAGAGCTTATCACAAGAGAGATCCACCAACCTACTCCTGTTACTGGTTGTGTGACAGTGCTGTATTTCACTGCAGCTGAACATCTCTGACAGCCTGTTTTAAGCAGACACTTTGTACATGAGATTTTAGAAAAGCTTTTCAAATCATTGCAGAATAAGTAGGAATATGCCATGAGTGTACTTGCAGGTAAAATTAAGAAATGCTCTTAACTGGTTGATTCTGGAAGGTTGGCTAAAAGCCCTGCAGCCGAAATTTTCAAAACATGCTTTCAAAATAAAAAATCCTCACTAAGTGCCTCTTGAAAGAGTGAACAGCCAAAGCAGCTTTGAACCGCACTCTGTGCTTCTCTTGCAACAGTTATCTGACCCAGCCTCACACCTCCCACCCTCTAACTCTGTAACAGGTCACCACAGCATAGCGTGACATGCTATAACCTTGCCCAGCCTTTCGTGCTTAATGTGATCACAGCTTGATTCCTTACAGTGTGCTGGGACTCCTGGCCAAATTTCATTGCTACCGGGGGAAAAAGTCAGCTTGACAAACTGAACATTTCCAGTGCAATCAAAGGAAGACAGAGTTGCTTTTTACTCCAAATATGTATATACACACACACACATACACGTGCGTATATATACAGACACACTCATGTGTGTATAATATCTTTCTACGTGAAGGCTTCTTTATGTTGCACTTAAGACTTACAGTGTTCTGAGAGAAAGGCAACCGTTCCCCTTGTCAAAGCTGTAACTCAGCCAGTCAGTTCAGCATGAGAACGTTAAGTGAGCCATTTGAGACGTGTGATCTTTCAGCCACACAGCATCCCATTCATCGTATGCTTCAGAAACGTAATATATAAATCTGGAAGAAACAGAAGCTGCAGAGGCAAGAGAAATCAATTAGCAGGAAAGCCCATATATGAGAAAAGGCCTGCACAAAATCTCCATGTTCTATTTTGAATTTCCCAAAGTAACCCTCTCCCTCTTTTTGGGTGATCTTGAAACACGTTCTCTATGTTCGGATAAGAGGATAGGCATATTCTAGTCCCCTAATTAGGCACTGATAACTTAACAGAACACTGCAGGACTTAAAGTTACAGGGTAGCACAAAGTTGGCTTTATATCCTTTTCTCCACACCCTTGCCCCACCAAAAATTTCAGATATGGCAAGCCTCAATGTTAGGAAAGAGACTGTTATAGTTTGCAAATAGTTTCCATCCTGGAAGAAGGCGCACCCAACAGAATTTAAACAATGCAGGCTGCAATCTCAGTTACAGTGGCATAAATTAGGATCAATTCCATTGAGGTCAGAACAGTTATATCAGTGTGAGACACATGAGGATTGAGCCCGATTAACTGCAGTAAAGTTAATTCTCATCTACCCTCCTGTAAGTCAGAGCCGAATCTGGACCCTAGCTTCCAGTTGGACTCTGTCCACATAGTGGGTCAAATGTGGCTTTGAATTTCCAGAGAATAAATGTGGAGATACTGACTTTATTGGAGCTATTCCCAATTACAGTAGTGCAAATTTTGGCCCAGAGACTACTAAGAGTCTCGGCAGCGGCTAGCAGTTGAGGTCCCAACATACTTTGGCCAAGGTGGACATTCTGTGTGCAGAGTCCAAAAGCAGTTCTGTATGATTTGGGGTAACCAATTGTTTGATCACAATTATTTCTCACATGGATGAGGGCAGCAATTCCAGAAATAAAGCGGACATGTGGAAAGCACTTATCTACCTAGTTCCCCTCCCACCCCCAGGAATATTTTTTGACTTGTTAACTACTGGAACTCAATCCTCATGTAATACAGGAAATGTGTAACAGTGATACCAACGACCTTAGTAAAGTGCAAGCTGTGAATAGCCCTGGTGAAGCTGAGCAGCCAGAAAAGACAAAAATGTTGGTATGCCAGCTGTTTACTTCTACTGCAGGTGAATGGCTTTTAGAAATATTTAAACCAGTTGGAGTATACTCAACCTAATCTTCATTAATGGGGAAAAAGCAAAAGAAACAAAGAAGACAATAAAACATAAAATGACAGCATATAATAATGTGAACAGCACAGATTCTTCCTTCAGTGGCAGGTGCAGTGATATAGGCAGTAGCAGAAAGGCAGAGCTTAGCAAAAGGCTACAAAAAACTCTTGTGCAAGCTGTAAGATTTAAATGGGCACTCAAGGAGGAGAAAGACTGTCCTGGTTGATTGAGAAGAGGAAGCAGCACCAGTTCAGGGTGGTGGGCTCTGTCTCCCACCTCTTCTCCCAGATGGGCTAAGGCTGCCTCTTTCCTGCACTGGCTTGGCACAGCTGAGTGCTCTCCATTAGGCTAGTAATTATAAGGTGAGTGAGAATTGTAGCTATACACAATCAAGTCCCTATTAAGCATTCTCTCCCATTATTTAAGGTTGAACTGATGCAGAGCTTAATGAATCACTGCTTTCTGACAAATAATAAGTATACCACACAAATGAATTTCAGAGGGAGTGAGATTCTTCTTGAATTCAAATAGAATTTAGCAAATAATCCCAGATGAAACAATGCAGAGAAACAAATTAAAATGTCAAAACACTTCATTTTAGTATTTTCAAAATGGAGTGTTTCATTCTAGAACTGCCAAAACACTTCCCAAAACTTTCAAAACAAAGCTTTTTATCTGTCCATTTTAAAATTAGTCTAAATTTAAAAAGAAAGAAAGCTTTTAACTGTATGAAACAGTGCAAGACCAAAAATGAAGCCATTCCTTTGAAGCTGAACTAAACATTTTGGGTTGAACAAAAATGATAGTTTTCCTAATTATTTTTTACTTTAACAGTATTTTTTAAAACCTCAATTTGACCAAAGCTAAAATACAAATCTGACAAAAAAATCTGGGAGGGGAAAAAGCCAACCAACCAACCAAAAAACCCAAAGCATTACCAAGCTTCAGTTCTAGGTGACCTTCTGCCCAGTTAATGCCTCTCTGAGTTTAACAGAGCAGAGTCAGGCCCATTACTTTCCAAAAACTATTTGAGCTTACCGATTTATTTTTAATTGGAAAAGCTGAAGAGATTTCTTTCTATAATGGTGAAATATTAAAGGTTCCATCTGAAAACTCCCAGTCAGAAACACTTCTTTAGCCATGCAAATGGTAGATTTGGGTGCTTGAAGACATCGCTGTTCTCTGTGGCGCTGTATCGGAATCAGCATCCTGCTTAGTCCGATCCTGGAGCTCGTTTCCAGCCCAAGCTCCCTTGGCATCCCCACTGCCCTGGCTTGCTTGCAGTCAGGCCCTAGCCCTGCAAAAGGAGTGGAGGGAGAAATCAGCTCACATCCAAGTTGTGCTTCACAGGCAGCATTGCTGTCACGTGCTGCAGCCATTCCGCTGCATGAGCTCCTGTCCCTGCTTGAGCTCAGCCATGTAAGGCAGTAAAGATGTGGCGGTTGTGAGCCTCCTGACATAAAGCGTGGAAGTGAAGCACCAAACTGCCAGCCTCCTGAGAGGTGCAGCAGCAGCACTCCAAATCAATACTTTCAGCCAGAAATATTTGGCTTGCAGGTGTTTGGCTTTCTGATGAATAGCTCTAATTTTCTACAGAGAGCAGATACTTCTTTTGTGGAAAAAATATTCTCACAAAATCCAAATTTCCCTTTAAGGAACAGATGGAGACGGAAAATTTTTAACCTATAAGCTGTAGCAACGTGTGGGTTTTTTCCCCAAACAGTCTTTTCTGCATATCCATTGACTTGCCTTGCTACAGGAAATTGCACTAAAGCATTGCCCACTTTCCCAAGCTCTATCAATGGATTTATTAAAGATGAGTCCATGTGTGGGCCTTGCTTTTTTCTCATATACCAATCCCAGTGAAGGTAGAACAACATGACTATTGCACGTCAATCAATATTATGATCACGTTCCTGTGTCAGCCGATGGAAAAAAAAGGGTGCTTCTAGAGGCCCTATAGGCATAAAAAATGCAGAACATGTCACAAGGAAAGGGGAGTCAGGTGTACAGCTATCTTGAAGGTATAATATATTTTCTTACCAATACACATGTGCAGACATTCTAGAACGTACTTGGTTCCAAAATAAAAAGCTAAGGCATGTTACCATAATAGCAAAAGAAATTAATCTATGTTTGGGATTTGTTATGATTCAATCAGCAAAAGAGAGGAAATCCAGGGTCAGAGATCACCCCCTCCCCACTGTCTATCACAACGGGCTACCATGCTTCATTTTACCCAACTATGTCATATTGTGACCAAACACTGGAGGCTTGATCCTTAACTTTGAAGTTTTTCTCTTTTGTGGAATTAAGCCAGAACCACAAAATTGTTGAAAATGCAGTGCTTGACTGAATTGAATGTAGTTTTTCTCTGTGAAAGTAAAACCTAACAGAAAGCTTTTGCACTTTTCCAAGAGATGGTTTTTAAATTGTCTTTGACCCTTTTTCCTTGTATTTATATTGGCTTTGGTTATTTGATTAAAACTGTAGGAAATCTAATTCAAACAATTCTTTTTAAAAGACAAACAAGGAAAATTATTCCCCTTCCCCTCCCCCCCAAATATCTCCTGACTTTTTTTATAAATGCCTTCCATATTTGGCTTGATATTCTTACATATTTCATGATTATCTGAAAGTTAATTCAACTAATACTTTACCTTGGCCCTGGTTTTAGCATTTTGATGTATCCAGTATTAACTGATTTTAAGTGTTAAATCAGGTTTTAAGAATATTTGATACAAAATAGAGGGTTTGGAAATCAAAATCAAGTAAGTATATGTACACAGACACACATATGTATACACTTACGTATACATACACATATATATGCGTATGTAGCCCACTAAAATTAATCCTAAAAAATGTACTATGTCTTCAACTAGCCAAATACAATAAACGCATCAGTCATTACTTTAAAATTCTAGTGACCTTAGAGATAACTTTTTGTGAATAAAGGATATTGGCTCTAGCCACAGTGTGAGTTTAACTCACTTAGTGAGTTTAACAAAACATTTTAATACAGCTATGCCTAAATTCAACAGAACTTCATAAAGGGAGGTTTCAGTGGCTGATATGAAGGGAGGAAGTTTTCATATCAATAAATATGGTGGCATCTGACAGGTAAAATATTGTAATAGTCCTTTGGGTGCTACTTCCCTCCCACTAATGTGCTGGACAGTTTAGACGAACACCATATGCCTGTCCATAGAATGAGTTGGAAATCAATGTAAATGCAGAGAGAGAGAAAGTTAATTTTGGAGCCTTGTTTTCCCTACATTCCCTCTACCCCTGGGCTAAAGGTTAGTGGTATGTAATGGAGAGTAAAGGAAGAGAAAGGAAAGAGCCCCAGAGAACAGGTGGAAGCAAGGAGTCAACAGGACTGAGGTGAGGAAGATAGAAGGAAAGGTAGAGAAAGAGTTGTGAAGAAATTATGTGAAATAGGGGGTAGATCAAATAGACTAGGGGATTGTTCAGCAATGCTGAGGAGATGGTGGTGTTCAAAAGTGATAGCAGTAAGAAAGGGGAATGATTCTTATGGAGATGTGGTAAAGAAAACTGGAAAGATGAAGTATCTCCATGTCTAGAGATACACGGGTAAATACAACAGCACAGGAAGGAGATCTGGAGCAAAAGGAAAAGAATCAGGCTTTCATGAGCACCAGAGATGTTATTACTCATTGTTAGAGAGCCAGAACTAGGACCTACATGCCACGCTGCTCCTATTGCTGTGCCACTATGTAAGGCACAGTAAAGGAAAAGAAGGGAAGTAAACAACTTGGCTTTTAAGCCTACATGTCATCTTCAATCCAAACTTCAATCCAGTTCTTTAGCTCCTTCTTAGCTGGTCATGGTGCAGATAAACCTGCTATCTCTTCAGAGAACAACAGGTATATTTAGGGAAGCTTTTGCAGTTGCTTTCTGATTAATCAAGGCTTTTATTCTCCCCCATATCCTCTTCAAGTTCTCATCCCAACTTCTGAACTCACCTAGCTTTGCCCTTATGCAGGGATCACACTCCCAGTGCTGAGCCAGACTGTCCACACGTCACCCTGTCCACAGTGTTTCTCTAGTGTGGGCTAACAGCAGTCCATGGCAATGATTTATTACAAACTAGGTTTATAAACTGAGGTTCTTTTTTTCCCTTGGGAAATATTTGTAAATAGAGATTGTTATGTAGCATCTGTAGTTTCCAAGTATCCATATGCAGGATGAATTAGTCAAAAATTATTCCCTGACTCTGAGTTTACACTTGGCAGAAAAGATTGTTTACTTATTTGTAGCAGTATAGCAAGACCTTTACCCTATTGTTTGCAAGCTTTAGCCAGCAGATGAGAAATAAAAATTACTTCAAATTAATACTTGTACCAAGCTTATTTATGACTGAATGAAATCACAGCTTTAGAAGTAGATGTCAGAATTTGCTTGCACTGTGCTTCATTGTCACTGCTGTATTAAAATTTATGTTGTTAAGGCTCTCCATTTAGACATACATACCTCTCTGTCAGCAGACAAGTACATGAATTACACAGACGCATCCTGAGATTCCGATGGAACTCCAGAAAATTGGCTCCAAACAATTTTTATGGATTGGTTTCTTTAGATACAGGGCAGTGATGAATGCTCCATTATACCAGACGCAAAGACGTTTCTGTGGGGAAAAAAAATAAATATAAAACCAAATGGATAGTCCATTTTCTACATGGACAGATGTACAAAGCCTCCTTATACTGTTTTTCAAGAGCCCTGGGCTGGTCTGTTATTTGTGAAAATGGTTCCATCTTTATTCCTTATGGCTTTTGTATTTAAGAACCTAGGACTAGATATTCTTTTCAGCCTTTAATGAAGAAATATGATCCTACCAGAGGAGAATGCTGGAGTAAATAGCACCAAAGTAAACAAAATATTTGCAGGTCACCACATTGGTTCTGTTATTAAAGAAAATATGGGCCAGAAGCATTCCAGACAGATTCACTGCAATCTATCTCTGGTAAAATAATGACAAAATACTCATAGTTACTCAGTTAATAATGTCAGAATTAAAACTAAATGTTATTCAGAACAAACGTCTCAGCTAGCTGAATCTATGGTGTGTCAGTGACAGCTATAATAAAAATTAGCAATACTGTGGGTTTGGTTTTTTTCCTGTCAGAGAATTCCCAAAGTGTTTTTAATTAGAGGGAATCCAGTTTTCAAAAATCATGGGACATTTCTGTGTAACCAGTTTGCTGCTGCCTGGTCCACTAGTGCCAGCAGAAAGTAAGCATTAAACCAGGGGCTGTGTCCCAGGGTGTCAGCCCCCCACGCAGGGGATGGCTTCAGCTCCAACATTGCACGTGTTCCTGGGGAAAAGGTATCCTCAAAATAAAAAACGTTTCATAGACTGTAAATGAGAAGGTCTAAATAATGGTCCAAAATACTACAAACACTGACATTTGAGGAAAGTTCAGGTTCAGAGCTGAACTGCATGGCTTATATGCAAAGAATTGTAAGAATTGTAGTATTTTCCTCAAAACTGAAGGAGGGGAGGGATTAAATATTTTATCTTAATATTTCCTTAGGTAAAACGGACTTCCAAGAGTTTGGCTTCAGTTCTAAACCAGCAGTGAAACAGACAGAAAGAAGAGAGGAGAAGGGAAGTGCTTTCTAGCAAGTTTCCATAGAGCTGCCTTGCAAAACTGTGACATAGCAAGGTACATGATCAAGTTAAGCAACTGAGTCAGCTTTGTGTCTATAACATTTCCATCTGAAGGCAACTTACTCTTATTTTGATTTCTACGTGTTTGAAGCCAGTGGGCCTGTTTCCCAGACAGTGCATGGAGTAAGGGAAACGGCATGAACTGTGTATCTCTTTTGCTCATGAAAGTTTCACAGAGCATGGAGGCTTGCCTGAAAACAGAAATAGCAGTTGTGAAAATTATTTAAATTCAAACAATGAATATTTCAGGAAATGCTAAGAGATTTGCATCATAATCATACATAAATTAATTTGGAATAGGTAAAAACAAATGAGGTTCGATTCTAAATTCTAATCCATTTTCCTTGGTTTACTCTTGTTTAAACTCTTCTTGCTCTACAGCCACAAGTCTTCAATGCCTATGTAGAAACCAAGGGGAAACATCAGGCTGCAGACAGGTATAGGACTCCAGGCTGGAGGTTCCCAAGCAAAGTAAATACCAATGTCAAATCAGAGTCTATATCTCTTTGTTTAGGATGTGCAGAGATAATGTTTCCAAGTGAGAAGTTATATCCTACAATCTTAAAAAATGATTTTGATCCCAGTGACTGTTAGGCTATGACAGAGTTTGTCCCCCAAAATAATGTTATTTTGTTAAAGATTAACAGATGTACACCCATACAGAAAGCAAAGAATCTGTACTTAATACATCACTTCAATAATAAAAGAATTAGAGAATATAACCAAGATCTTTTTTATAGGAGTGGTCCCATTTATATCAATGGAATAATTTGCTATGATAAGGGTTTAGAGGATCAAGTCTGTGTAACAACCATCTGTGCTCCTTAGGTTTTATCCTCAGACGACATTATTTTCTAGCAACACAGAGAAAATGCTGCGCTGACAGGTAACCCAACCTATTTCTAAACAGCATGCCAAGTCACTGACTGCTTGGGTGCGATATTTGACTGCAGTTGCTTTCACACTTTGATTTATTCTGCTACTCTCACCAGTGCCCTGTTTCCCCTGTGCAAATTCCTGTAGACACATTAGCATGGAGACTGTCACACTACTTGTCCTCTTGTCACAGCTGAACTCTAAGCTATTCAGCCAACACCCTGAGACTGACCCCAACCAAGGTGGTGGCTCTACACGCTATCTCCTGCACTGAAAACATGGTAAGACCACCCTTACTGCTGTAGCAGTTACTACAGCAGACACCACAAAACTGCTAATTGTTACTGTGAAACTATATCCTTATTAAGACACCAAATGTTGAGCCTTCTGCAAATGTTTTAAAGATATGCAAAATAACCTTCAACACAGTTTAATATTACTTCTATTATTGTACTTAATAAATTAATCAATTTTACAGATTTTCCCTAACAAATGTTCAAAGGGAGACTAAGACCAGACTGCAGGATTTGGCATTTCCCAGAAGCCACAAGTAACAGTGTCTTTTTTTAGACAATATTCAGAATCTGTAACCTGTTTCTGATCAAATTACAATGCAGTTAAGGATTTTTTTTTTGCTAGACACAATGTGTCAAGCTTTATTTTAGTTGTATTTTAAAATAGTTTAACTTGCAATTCAGAGAGGCATTTTCTTAAAACCACAGACAAACCCCCTCCCTTTCACAATGAGAGCATAGAGAGAAGGTAAGAAAGCTTATCAGCAACATTTCTAAAAACATATTTGGAATCAACATCATAGAATCTGACTTGTTGGATGTCTTTGCTAAAGACAGGTTTCCCCAAGAGCCTTTGAAGAGAATTAGATTTCTAGAAAAGGGTACCAAAGGGAATAGCTAAGAAATGAGATGCCAACGGATGGAGCAGGGCTCAGGCACGTGTGTATTTCTTTCCCCAAAGACTTCTCAGATGTGAACTTTCTCATGAAGTTGCACAGCTGATGTGATGGGAGAGGATTTCAGAATAATCAACAGATTCATTTCAGTCAGAGCAAGATGTTACTTACCAGGTGAGTGCCCCAGGCACCTGGTAACTGGCTGTCCTGGACCGAGACAGGCTCTGTTCCTACTAGGGCATTTCTACCTCATCTGAATAGCAAGAGGCACTGAATCACATAAGCAGCATTACCAACCTATTCGGTAAGAGGAAAGACACTGGGAAATTAAGATTCAAATATCTGTTCCAGAGTGGAATGGAGAATGTATAGGGCACAGAAAATGACAGAGAGGTAAGTAGTGAGGAGCCAACTCCAACCACTCAGGAGCTTCAGCTTGAGTTAGGGTACCTAGAAGTTAGCTGATGATCAGCTTTAAAGCCTGGGGACCACAAGGAAACAACAGAACTACAGGCATATCTGCGTTCATGTACTGTGAACCCTCAGCAGTGGCATGCTGACATGAATCTTCATCTCTTGCAGGAAGATTACTGATGCTTCCCAAAGTGTCTTAAAGAAAAAGGTTCGTCAAGGACTAGAAACAACCAAGGTGAGTCTAGAGGAAAAAGACTTCACCCAGTGCAAATCTGTTCAGTCAACTCTAGCCAATGTGCCTACCAAGTTGCAAGACAAATGTAGGGAGAAATATGGTGAATAGTTTTTGGATTGTGCGTAGTGGCACTATAATATAATGATATTTCAAGTAGTTTCTAAATAACATAAGGTTATCACATAAAACTGTTGCTTTAATCTTCACAATTTAGCATTTTGACATTCTTCCTATTGCCTCCTGTGAATGACGTGATGCAGAACAGGGCCTGCTGTTGGAATGAGATAACTCAAATGCTGTGCACGCACACTGAAACTGATCTTTCACTGTCACGTCTCTGTGGTACACAAGGAGGAAATAAACCACCAGGAAACAGTAATATTGACTTTCAGAGGAAGAAATGCAGCATGAAGCCATGAGGCTTTGCTAGAATTGGATAAGCTTGGACCTAGAGCTGTGTGAAGCTCACAGCTTTAGTTTACCTATGCTTCAGCAAATTTTGCCAGTAGGCTGTTTTGCTTTGCTTGATTTCCCACCAATGAATTTCAGACTTATGTGTGCTGGAAAATCAGAGCTAGTGCTGAACTTAGGCAAATTTTGCTTTTCCCTTGCACATTATAAGCACACAGTTAATCTGCTGTCTTTGACAGTGTGGGGGAATAGTGGTATCATATATGCTCAGAATCATCACACAAAATGTTTCAAGAGCAAACAAGGAAAAAGACCTAGTGCTGACCTAATATGACCTACTGCCACTTGCAAGGTCATTTACCTGTGCTGAGAGAGAGAATACAAGTTTTTTATTGGATGAAGGACTTGCATGGCTGGTGGGATCTTGAAAGCTGTAGATCCATGCCTGCCAGCCATGAGCTTTGCTTTGTAAATACATTCCTCCCACCTCCCAAACAGCAGCCCGTGTTATTGTTTCAGGTTGGGTGGGAGGGTCACCTGTACACAGAGCTGTCCCAGGGTAACAGAAGGTGCAACATCGTGTTTAGTTAAATCAGGTAATTATTTAAACCAGAGTTATGTTGGATCACATTGGAGCTGGATCAGGTGAGATTACAGTCAATGCCCGCTCACTCCATTGCACCAGCAGAACCCTTTCAGATTAACTCCTTGCAGCTTATATGCGTAGAGACCCGTTTCTCAGAAACTCTTGTCCTGGCCCTGCAGTCCAGAAATGTGACTGGAGACTGTCACAAGTGAGACGTGGTGACAGGTGTATCACAGTGATGTGACATGAGTGTTAGTTAAGTTCAGCATGTCTCCTGGAATGATTAAGCACTCCACGTGCAGTGATTAGCACACCTATAGCCTGAAGTGAAGGCTTCCGCTTTCCCAACATAGACTTTGTTCCACCTGTTCTTCATGTCCCACACTCACAGCCCTCTATGACCAAGGCAGTGGTTTTTGGAAGAACATTCTGTCTCCCAGCATTGCTCATGAACAAGTACTGTGGTTACGAGCCTGCTAGAGCAGCTTCAGTAACTAATGGCATTTCAAATCATCTTGCTATTTTTTGTCAAATGACTATATGGTGCATTTGGCTTGTGCAAAAAGTGCTGTTCAGTGACAGTTGTAACCACTGGAAAGAATATTTTTGAAAGAATGTTTGTATTTCCTAAGAACTAAAGAAAGTATATGACATTTTCCTGTATCTATAAACAACACAATTTGAATAATATATTGTGCCAATAAAGATGTCAAAATCTTGTTGAAAAATGAATATGAAATGTCTGCTTTATCAAATCATTCATATTCCAGGTTTTCTGAGGGAGCCAGCCTAGGCTTTAAGATGGATCATTTGTGCAAGAGAGAATAATTATTATTCAGCTCTCTCTCTGAAAATTAAAATCCAAAATACATACACTGGTAAACAAGTTTTCGTATATCTTTGCTACAGGAACCGAATCCATTGATCATATTAAACGTGAATTGTTTTCCTGGCCACTCTCCCACATTGTGGAGAGCAATTCAAATCATGTTTCCTTGAACATTTAGCAGCTGGCAATTGCTGGTTGCAGACTATCTGCCAAGAAGAGACTGTGCATACAAACAAAATATACAGTATCACACACCTACTTACATACACAGAACAGAGTAAGTCACGTCTATCCCTTCATTAATAAGTATATCAGCTTTCACAGCGGTGGAACAAAGCGTCTTCACTAGGGAATTCCTTCAGCAGTAAGTTTACCACCATTACTGACTTTGCAGGATCTGTTTCTTGGAGAATGGACAGCAGCTTCCAGTATCTTTGTCTACTATGAGTGCAACAATAAAAAAAGAATCGGTCAGGTGAGTGTTGAAAATGCCGTTCAAATGTAGTATGAGTTTCTACTTTGACTGTTCTAGTAATATAGACAGGATAGATGTATGCTGTCTGTCTAATCACCCTATATATATAGATTTCCTACAGGCATTAGTCTGGTGGGTGCAAGGAGTAATCACAGTCGCATTTGTTCTGCAATGGTAGTTTCTTTGCCTATTGCTCCTTTTTATGCCACACTGAGAATGGAGCTTGAAAGATCACAGCAAAGCAATGCTGTATCACCACAGTAGGCATTAAAAGGCCATGTAAGTATACAGGCAATTATCATGTAGTTCAGTGAGTAGGAAAATGAAACAACTACAAGTTGGAAGATGGCTAAGGAAGAAAAGAGTTCACCATGAAGAAACCTAAAACTTACCTCTTGAGCTTAGCTACCCCTTCTGAGAAAAGACCAAGTCCCTCCTTTGAGGGAGGACCACAGTGATGGAGAGATCTTCTTGACAACACTAACATCAGGGCTTTGTGGTGAAGGCAACCCAGCCCACAATCACATAGTACCAAATTATTTCTTAGTGTTCAGCAACATTCTTACTATATAGTACTCAGGACCGTGGCTCAAGGCTTACTAGTGGTGGAAGTCATTGCACCTGTGTAACTGACTAGCCTGGTTACTACTCCCAGAGATTCCAGGGTAAATGTATTTAATTGTTAACTTTTACTTTGCCTTTAGAAAAGATAGCTTGCATATATGCACAGCACTGCAGCTCCCTGGTCTCTTCCTTGCCTGATTCATCAGCTAGCACAGCTGGTATAGACACGATCCAGCCAGCTGCAGGACTACAACTCTTTGATAGGGAAATATTAACAAAATGCCGTCTATCCTTGGTACTTTCCCCACCACCTTGACACACATGAGCTAGGGAAGCCGCAATTTGGATATGGGTTGGTACATAACACTGCAACAATTTGCTGTCAATAATAATTTAAAAATGGGTTAATTAAATGCACAGTATGAATGGGAAGTAAGATTAGAGGTGACACTTAGACCAGGAGTCCTTTTTCAGGCTGTGGAAAAAAGTAGAACACAGTAATATTTCCCACAGCCTGGAGAAGGCCTCATGTCCTAAATGTCATCTCTAATCTTGTTTTCTATTTCTAGTGTATATTACACTGCACTACTAGTGCCACTACAGTTAAAGCAGTGTCAGTGTTTCTATTATAAACCCCCATATTCAGAGGTTTGTAAATCAAACATAAATTTTTTTCTCTGGGCTGACACTTGGCAAACAAGTTTCAGCCAAACATATTTAATTTTAAATTCCTATAATTAAAAAAAAAAAAATGGTATTTTCAAAACAAATTTTTGCAAGCCATGAGACAAACACAAAAACATGGAGAGTTTGCAATTCCTCCAGAAGGATTGTTAACAGCTTAGGGGGATAATTTTAAGCTTTTTTTTTTTAATTTTCAAATACAGAAATTCTACAGTGGCGTTCTTCTTTTTAAAGAATGAATAGTTGTACAATCAGGTCAAATAATTTGATTTTCTTAAACTGTGAGATGTTGTTACATGGGCCATAATATGCAAGCTTTTTTCACATGAAAAGGGCCTCTGTTAAGCTAAGAAAACCTTATTCATGCAGAAATAATCAGATCTGGTTCATCAGTCTTTCCTTTTTCCATGTGTTGTGCTAATGAAAGAGTTGTATATCTAGTTTGGCTAAGACAGGAAAGATGTGATAGATGGCTACTGAGGTTTGAAGAACACAGTATAAGACTGTGGAAGAATTATTTAAAGTGAGGCAAAGGGGTTCTGGCAAGGATTGTAGTAATATCACAAAATTATGACTACTGGAAAGTAACAAGGAGGAAATCCTGTCAGTCGACTGAGTAGCTGACAAACACAGGACAAGCCCATGACTGGAAACGTGAGAACTAACATTGAAGCAAATAATAGAAAAACATGTTTGAGAAGGATGGATTTAATACTTACAATGCAATTTTCACTTAATTTGTGTGCTGAAAGACACCACCAGTACTGTAGTCTAAGACTTTGATTTTGCAATTCGATCTTCAGCAATGAATCCTTTTGGAAGGTTTTCTGGAGAGGAATATCTGACTTATGAAGAGAAAGAGACTGCAGTCATTTTCTTCACTGAGGTCTAAATAAAAACTGTGAATGATAATCATACCAGGAGCATTGCAAAATTAGCTCAAGGGACAATCCAGAAGTGCTAATAAAACCAGATAATAAATTTCTCTTCATCCCAAACTAGATAAAGACATCTTTGGTTTAAGGCATGTTTGTAATTATCCATTTATTCTGTTGACCTCTATCACAGATTAGGCTACAATTTAATAACAAGGAACACAACTATCATTACTCTTTTTTCATAGCCTAGCTTGAATTTTGTTGTAATACTGGTATTAGCCCTGCCTCAGGTATTCTCCATAATTTATTTATTATAGATGACACTTTTCTAATAATGCTACTGCGGCTTCAGTTCAGACCATACTTTTAGTTTTAAAATCCTAATTTAAACATTACAGGGCATGCTTTTGTAATCCCTAGAACAAGGACTGTTAAATTCACCAAGAATCACTTGAAACCTGGTCCAAATCCTGCTGAGGTGAGTGGTTCTCTTGCAGTTAATTAACTGGAAATGATTTTTTACTCCTCCTAAAACTCCCATAAAATCTCCCATTAATATTTATGAGAATTGTAAGCATGCATTCCCTTTAATTAAATGACTAAGCCATCTTTCATATCTTATAATTTCAGATAAAGATTCTCGACATATGTATATATAGTTTGTGATAAGTTTTATTCAGAATAAAGTGTATTCAGAATAAGGTGTATTTAGCATAAACATATTCCAGTGTCTGGGCACTGACAGGAAACATCTAAACATTACTCCTGTGTCCAAACAACACTCCCCAAGGTGTCCCATTAATTTCAGCGAAGCTCCTGGAGTCAGGCACAAGATAGACATTTTGGAAAAAAAAAAAAGGGGTGGGGGATTATTCTTGTATCCATCTACTAAAGGAACACTTACTGAGTGCCAGCTACATTCCTGACTCTTACAGGAAATGTTCTCTCTTTTCATGACTTACCTGGGTTGTTAAGCTATAACTGGGCAGCTACTGAAAGACCACAGAAGCTATTTTGGAAAATGTGACTGAAAGTTTATTTTCTTTGAGAAAAGAAAAATGGAAGACTCCAATCCTAATATAGCACAGAGTGAAAGAAATATCTAGGAGATTTCACTTGTTTAATATGCTTAAACACAGGAAAGTATGCACACTGTGGCCTAAATTCCAATCACCCTTCTCGCGCAACAAACATCACTGGGTTTAAAGGGACCACATTTTTTGATCCTTTCATCTTTTTTTAATATCTTATTCATAGTTGCAGTCTCAGCACTATGCAGCTCTCAGTTTAATCACTGCAGCTTTCAGGAGGAACCTCTGTGTCTTTCAACATTTAAGCATTTAGTTGTCTAAATTGTTGCTTTGCCAAGCGATAGGAGACAAATCTGGGCTCAGTAAGAAGATGGATACCTCCAAACACATGGCAAACACTCAGTGAATTAAAAGGCACCTTAACACCACATTTTGTTAAGGAATTTACAGCAAGTGGCCTGCCTCTTTTCACAGTGGCAGCAACTGTGTTATTCACTTCACGTAATGAATTGGTAGGTTATGCTAATCTGAAGAGGGAAGCTATCAATTGTGTATGTCCAGACCATCTCTCCCATTGATTTTGTGATTAATGATGAATGTACATTTTGGGAGGGAGAGATTGCTGAGGAGGAAACTTCATGTGCAGAATAAAATGTTACAGTAGCCTAATCAATTAGGTACGGTTGACAAATGAGTGCAGGATAACACTACGAAGTATTGCACTTTAGTAATGGTCAAAGAGTCAGAGAGAAGATGTTACACGATATATATGTTAATCTTGCTACAGGTTAAATGTGATCCATTGCAGCAGCAGGACCATGAGAAAAGTGGTATCTCAAAGACATGCGTTTCTGATGCTAACTTGAAACCTATTTGCTTTGTTCACCAGTAAAAACATTTTAATAACGCACTAGATGCTAAGAAGATCATTTGTCATTTTACACCTGGTAACAGGATTGAAAGCCATGTAGCATAGAATTTTAGGTAATGAATAGCATGCTTTGGATGTAGACAACCAATCTTAAGCATCGGAAGAGGGTATGCCTTTGGAAGCAGGCAGTCCATTGTCTCTTTGGATGTTGCCTGTACAGAAGTTCATCTTTCCATCCCTGTGACAGGCCTCTCAGCCTCTCACTATAGCAACAGTTGCCACAGGTTGAAGTGACAGTACCTATAACCAACTTTAATATTCAGCTTCAGCTACATGGTGACATTTGGATGGACGACGTACGCAGCAAGTTGTAACGTTTCTTTGCAACCAAAGCTAGAAGCCTGCTGCAAAACTGCAGCACTTGATTGCTCAAGCCTGACTCATGAAAATGACCACTTTCTACACACAGCTCTCCACTTGACATTCGTAAGAATGACAGCAGTTGGTGTAACAAGGCCATGCCTACAACACCGTTTCTGCAGCGCACCATACCAGACAAAGAGCGCTGCTTCATTTCTTCAGGCATGTTCTCTTTGCTTTTTTTGGTTGGGCTGAGGGGCTTACATATTTGTGTGTGTGCATGTCTTAGATGTATAACATGCGCAACTTTAATTTCATTTCCCTCTTTTGACTTCTTTGGAAATACAAAGCAAAACAAGACTTTTGGAGTGACTAAGAAACATGTAGGTGAGATATCTGTCAGTTCTTAATTGAAGGATGGCAAGTGCTAAGTTCTTACAAAACGCGTTTCTGTTCTTGTAATGGTTCAGCAAAATCAGTTGTGTGACAGAAGCTCAAAAGCAAAGATACGTATTCTCATCTAGGCAAGACTGATTTACTGAAAGGACTTTCACCTCAGTACAAATTAAAATCAATCTCAGCACACTGTGAAGACGAGAAATCACCAATTTCAGTATAAATCAAGATTAACTTGCCTGATATCTGTAATATTGTAAAAAGATCCATTCTCATGTAATTCACAGAGCCCTGTAGAAAATTTGAATTGCTAAGTTACAGCTGAAGGAGCAGCATAATAATCTTCCACCACCACATCATTCACCTTTGTGTATCCAGAACACACAAGAAAAAAGACATGTCTGGGGGTATTGGTGTGGGTTATTTGGGAGCAGGGTGTAGAGATGGTGTGTGTTTATGAGCGTCACAGTCCAGCCACCTGTACCATGTTTCTGTGATGCATGGAAGATATGTAGATATACACGTGTGTATCTACAACCTGTGCTTTGCAAACCATACAGACTTGCTCATCAATGAGTTCCTGCAGGGAAATCCCAAACACTGGAAACACTTGAAGGTAGATCAGACCTGTAGAAACCCCAGCAAATAGTGCTCTTTCTCCAGCTGTGGTGCTTTGTTTTACGTGTTTTTCAGCGGTGCGCTGGGATAGTGACTACTTTTAAGATACTGTTTACTCTCACTTTGGACAAAGGAGCTCTGCACAATATATAAAGAAAGAATATGGTCAGCTGCAGGCACAATATAAAAACCAAATTTCATTAACTGGAAACATTAGACATCCTAATGACATCTAAAAAGAATTGGTGCTCCTTAAAATAACAGTTCCCTGTCACTTTAGTGCAAACCAAGAGTAACACATCTCAGGATCATGCAGTTGCACTGATTAACAACTGGCATTAAAAGGTACTAGAAGGGAGCTATGTGACTCCATGTTTTATATTTTTATGAGCCCCATGGCAATGTCATAGCCTCAGTTCAGCACAAAGTAACATGTAATTTTTATGCTTCTTATCTCCAGCTGGGCGCTAGTAATCTTCTTTAATTATAGGCAGGAAGATTCCTGAAAAGGTATTTCTATCTACTGGGAGGACATACAAACTGTATCAGTGATTCTTACCAGTGAAAATGGTCAGAAATGTTATTTATTTCAGTATTTAAGAATAGGTACAATTCTAACTGGGTTTTCCTATGTATAAAAGGCAAAGAGAATAAGCTTCATTCACTTGAGGACTTGCATTAAGCTGTGTGTTTGTGGACTGGAGCTGAATGGGAACTGAACTGAAAGGTTTTCTGGTTTCCACAGTCCTAATTCTGTAATACACCACTGGTTTCACTGTACACAGGCTGGGGTTTTCTTAGTTTGAAATCTGTCTTTCTCGAAGTACTTTGTTAGCTTACCAATGCCCCCATTTCCTAGCACATGCTGCAGACTTACTAACGAGTACTAGAAAAGGGAAAGAAAGAAACAGAACTTCAATGTCATACTGAAATTTAGAAGCCTGAAAGACAGGAGAAGGACCATTATAGGATCAAACTCTAATAAAATCCTTACCTATCATTCAAAAGTACACAGCAAAGAAGTTTAAGATGGATACTCTGCCTATGCATAGATATGAGGTGGTATAACAACAGCTACAGGATCTATTTTCATAAAACAGACTAATATACAAATTAAACTTTACAGGGGAAAAAATAATAAAACAGACAAGAGAAATACCATCAGAAGAAAAGAAACTGTAACTATTGGTGCACCTTTTCACATGGGAATTTGGGTACAGGCGGAAGGAGTTTGCTAGTTGTTTTTAAGCTCTACCCCTTTAGCCATTTCATAAACTCCCCTAAGATTATAGTGCCAGCCTTAGTCTCTATGGAGTAAGTTTGCAAACCTTTGTTTAAGAGTTTCATAAGAGCTCTGTGCTATTTAGGTTTCCTTAACAACATGTTTATTAAGTTAGGTAAATCCATTCTTGACTTCTGAATTAAACAAAGTAGTGAAGTGTGCAGGAGTCTCAACTTTCACTACAACTTGTTTCAAGCTTGTGATGTAGTGTCTGAGGTTAATTCTCCAGTGGGTCCCTGGATTTAAGAAAAGGAAATGAGCACATTTCAGAGAAGGAGTAAAAGTCAAGGCTAAGGCAACTACTTCAGGTAATACTATACAGGCTGGGAGGGAAACCCTTGGGAAGGTGGTAGCATGTTCCCTGCACTTTCAGTAACACTTTGCTGGCATCAACTATAGCCAACTGATACCACCATTTGAAAAAACACAGTAACAATGAATTGGGCCTTTTAAAGATCTTTTCGCCTCTCCTTGACACTTCAAATACAAGTGTCAAATATTGCCCAGACATCATGTTTTGTTGGTATTTTGACTTGCTCTTTACTTTTCAAGACTGGGCATGTTTCCAAAAGCTGCACTCCAGCTTGTGGCTTGAATAATTTTGTGAATTGCAGTGGCCCATTTTATTCATAGGGTCAGAGCAGATGATTATAGTCATCTCTTCTGGTCTTAAAAGCTAAACAACCTATGCTAGCCAAGAAATCATAATGTTTCAAGTGGTAGAATGCTTTTTAATGAAATGTCTCAGTAGTCTGTAATTTTCCTAACATGTCTCTGACAGTCAAAACTTAATGGAAGTTGCCTCTGTCTCTTCTTAAAGAACACCCCCTCTAATAATGTGTTTTGTATCAAGGCAGACATGTTTTCCCTCAGGACAGAGAATTTCCAACTGGAGTGTCATGAGTCATATTGCTTTTCTTCTGTATAATTTAATTAATTTAGAGGATTTTTTTTTTTCTTCAATTGGGTGATGGTTTTGTCACATTTTCATTTCCATTGCCAAGATGTAAGGACTCACACTTAGGAATTCAAACCAATTCATTCTATCATCTGACTGTGAGGTTTTTTGTGATTCAAGTGTCCATTTTTTCCAAACCATTTTCAACTCACCACATGAAAACCAGCACCTCTTCCCATACACCTTTCCTTGTTTCTATTCATAGACCTTTACATTTATAGCACAGCTAAAATTAATGATGTTGAGATTTTAAACCACTAAAAACGCAGAATTTAAACATGAATTCTGTATGACCTGGACAAACCCAAATCTTCTGAAGTGATGTAATGATGGAATGGAATATAATAGCATAGAACGAGCTATATTTTTCATGTTGTTTCACACCAACCAATTAACATTTTGGATTCTAAAATATCAACTAAAAAGGCAAAAAATTCTCTTTTTTTCATCTCCTTAAAACATATGACAAGAAAATCTGTATATGGAGTAAGACAAGATATGAAAAGTTTTCATTCTGCTCAATCTAAATCCTCAGTCTGTGAGCCATTTTGAAGCTAAAGGGATTAATTAAAGAGCAATTCCTCCATGACAAATGAAAAAGCATTTCCTTTTTCTTCGGGTGAAATGAGGTAGTTTTCATTAGCTACAATATTGTTGGAGCTAAAAAATTATAAATATAGAATACAAAGGCTGTTCCCACAGAAAATGGACAGTCATGTATATGAATAAGTATATCTGTATAAATGCAACATACAAGAAAAGAGATGGGAAAAGAGAAACCAAGAAAAATATAAATCTGTCTGCTATATAAAAGCACAAATACAACTGACAAAATTCCCGCATTTCTTTTCGAGGGAAAATTGACAACATTTTGAAATTTTCTTTCTTTCTAAATCAGAATTAGACTACAAATTTCAAAATGTTCTTCAGCATGTTAATGATCATGTTAAATAATACCAGAATGAGATTTGTAATTAACACAGTGTAATTCATATAAGGGAATAAAGTGAAAGCACTAGCATTTTAGGCTACTGATGTGAAAACTCCAGATATTTTTGTATTTGTCGTATCAGTGAAAATGTAACGTGTCAGCTCCTTACAGTGAAAGCTTTCTAGGCGGATGTGAAATTATCTATTATACATAGATACAGCTACCAAATACATGTACAATTGGAAATCCTTCTCCTCAAAAATTTTAAAACTTGCTTAAAAGGCACACATTAGATCTCACAAAATAATCCTCTTTTACTAGGACAGTGATGTAACTAAAGCTACAATCCAAAATCTTAGGAGTCTATGAGAACCTGAGGGCCTGGGGACACACGCTTTGCCAGTATAAGAATCCTTTACCATCCTGACCATCGGGAACTTCAGAGGAAGTCAAGGTATCTGCTCTTGTATTATCTCTCTGGAGCAACGGGAAGGACTCACAAAACTCTGATCATAAAACACCACTCAGGCACTCACTAGGGCTAGGGAGCTCGTGTGTCCAAGCAGCTGAGCTAGCAATAATGAGTTTTAATTTGCTGCTAATGTACAGCTGCAGTGGGAGAAACAGGAGTGATATCTGGGCTGTTTTCTCTGAGCCACAACAGCAATGCTGCTCCCATCACAGCCAGCACGCTTCTGGGACTAGCAGTATGGTTTACACACTGTTCTTCCTTTAGATTTGTGCTTTAAAGTATAAGCTTGCATTTATTATATAAGTTTTCATTCTGCAACAGCAGTACATTGCTGTAAATTGGGAAGTCATCAATGACCAATCAAATCTGATTTTCCTACAGGCTTTTGTAACTTATTTTGTAACATCATTTACACAGAAGCCAGATTTCTAGTCTTCTCTGTCTAGGAGCTACTAGAAATAGATTCACAATGAAGGAATTCCTGATAGCTTTTCCTTCAGGGCAACATAGAAGATGTTTTTTTGTGGTGGTGGAGGGAGAATACATAAGACTATGGGTCTCACAAGTCTGTCAGCTGTTACTGTTGCTGGCTGCAGATTTCCCAAATGCTGCAGAGATGCCTCATTTTTAGACCATAGTTTAAAGTTGTGCTTTGCCTAGCAAGGCAGGTTTGGTCACTTAAGGACTGGGTGTTCATCTGTTGATTAATAAACAGGCAAGTATCATAGCATCCAAGAATGGGAAAGAAAAGTTTCTCACTCCCACAGCCATTAGTACACAGCCCAAATGTCCCCTTACACCATTGAGGCACAAGGGCAGAGTGTTATCGTAGAGTGTGCCATAGTGGATCACGCTAAATGTCCACTGAGACCAGGATTTGTCTCCAGCAGGATTACAAAGGAGCCGAGCATGGGAAAGCAGAAAGAAGGCATATATGTATGACAGTCCCCACAGGTTGCCCCATATAACAACTATTTTTAGCTGCAGGGATTTTCTGAGTGGATGCAGTTTCTGCAACGTAAAAATTAATGAATTTCACATCCATAGAGATGTGCAATCCCTCCTTGAACACATGTAAACTTCCAGCAGCCCCCACGCCCTCTGGAAAAAGTTACACATCTACTCCTTGTTGCATGAAAAAAACAAACTTCCTTTGGTTTCTTTTGAACTTGGCTCCTACGAGCTTCATTTGATG
Source organism: Nestor notabilis (assembly GCF_000696875.1). Lineage (NCBI taxonomy): Eukaryota > Metazoa > Chordata > Aves > Psittaciformes > Psittacidae > Nestor > Nestor notabilis. Next base: position 160,920 of record NW_009912491.1, on the reverse strand, counting down.
GTACTTGGTTTTTGCATTGGAAGAGACAGCAACGAGCCAATTTTTATCCACTTTGTCCATTCACTTACCAGTTTGTAGGTCTACCACATCCCTGCTTAACTCAACAGTCCTGGTATATGCAGCCCTTTCCTGCTATGGAAGTCATTCCACCCTTCTTGCATTTTCATGAATATCTCCCAGTTGTACTATGTTCTATTTGAGATGAAAGGATTGGAGCTGGGTGCACCATTCAAGACATGGGTGAACATCATAGGATTATTCTCTAGTCTTTTTTCTCACTTAACATTTGGTTAACTTTCTGGCTGCAACTGAGCACTGAAACAATGTTTTCATGGAACTATTATAATCCCAAGACTGTGATCCTGAATCATAACGACCAGATCAGAGACTATAATTTTGTATGTGAATTTAGGATTGCTTTTCCCCACATGCATCAGTTCAGATTCATGCATACTAAATTTCATTTGCCTGCACAACCTCCTGGGGCACTTCTGTATTTCCTCAGAGGTGGTCTTCATGTTTGCTACCCTGAATAACTAACTTCCTATCATCCCCAGGCTTTCTCACCTTTCTGTTCATCTACTTGTCGCAGTAGTTTACAGCATGTTTACCAGGACAGACCCCAGCACAGATTCAGCAGAGCTCCATTAATGACATCCCTTGTGTATTTTTTCTTGGTTTTCCTTAAAAGCCTTTCAGAGATACAAGTATAACAAGTAGTTCACCCTTATTCACACTTCCTTTTTGACCTCTTCAAAGATCTCCAATCGATTTGTAAAGCGTGGTCTGTGTCCCATCAAAGTCAGCAATGGTATGAATAGTTAGCATTCAAAAATTCCTTTTAACTTTTATTCAACGTAATCAGACAACTGTCAATGGATTACAACCAGACTAAATGTAAGTGAAAGCATCTCTGCTTGTTTAACAGACTGTGCTCATTTCAATCAAGACAAGACTGGGCCATTGAAGTACCAGGTGCCTGTGGGTCTCTGCTGAATCCAGTTTGCTCACTAGGTATCTTCAGGCATGGCCATAAGGACCCTGAGAGCTACAGCCTACTGCATAACTATCATCGAAAATGAAAGTTAGGGTGCTGAAAAGGGCCTAATGAAGGTTAAAAGCTCATTAGCAACCAACCCCAAATTCCTAAGTTTCCCTAGAAATCTCAGCCAGATTAGTTATAGATAGGAAATACTAAATTGGGATCACATTCACGTGGAGGACTGAGGAAGTGCTAGATTTCCTACATCCATCATGTCCTATCTTCAGGGAGATGCCACATCCTGCCGCCCATAATAAGCACACCAGCAAGGGCATAAATGAGAGAACAACGCATATTTCTATTATTCGAGGAATATTTGCCACTGTCTTCTCTGTAGGTTCCATAAACATCCAGCCATGACAGGGAAGAAAAAGTAATCTACAGTCTTCATAGCAGAAAGAGCTTTCAGTCACAATTGGGCATTTCTGTATATCCCCTTCTCTATTGCAAAAGAATAAATAAATGCCAAAGAAAAAAGATTAGCTTTTTCTAGCCCTCCCCCTGCCACCATGCAATGATCTAGATGTTAGTTTATAATAACACAGAAGAAAATGGATGCAAAAGTTTAAGTAGGAAAGAAACAGGAGAACAGATCTTAGTGAAGAGGAATGTGATACCTGTAATTCACTGTTCTGAGAACACGAGCATTAAATGGAAAAAATACTCCTAGGAATAAGTCAGAGGCTGTGCTGCTATCAGTCATGCGCCCTCGCAATGGAATACAGGTACAACGCAACAAGCACTGCACAGAGCAGTGAACAGATGGGCTTCCACTCCACTGCAATTTTACTGAGTATTTGTACATTCATTTTATCAGAAAGGAGGGAAAAAAAAAAAACCAAAACAGAAAAAAGGCTTTTTTCTTTACTTTTACCAATATAAATACCTTCTGTAGAACGTGGGTTTGTGTCTCTTTGACCTTCTGTTTTACAGGGGAAAAATGAATTACAGGTTATGAGAAGGATTAAACAAAAAGAAGTATGAAAGCAAATGTGGCTAAGTACCCTGATTTTATAAAATATTATTATCAGTAAATAGCTCCCTTTTAAGAGTAGCCCTAATAGGCTATTAGCAACAGTAGCTAACAATTTCAGGGCAATTAATAATATTTTAAAATAATTAGATGGCTAATGTATTAGAGCATACAGCAAGCAGAAGTCTTGCTGATTATATATATTATTCTCCCTACTTGGCTTAATGAAGGTGTCTGGCTTTCAGATTAATTCATTCTTGCTCTATTTTTATTTTTTTAATCAGTGCAACTAATCCTCCCACACACTATTGTAGCATTAAAGCAGAAAGATGTGGATGAAGCAGTGAAAGAAACATAGGAAAGAACATTAAAATAAAGATTCAGTTCCCAGTTTCAGAAGCAGTTGCGCAAAGTAAAGAATTAAGATGTGGGAAATTAGAGAGAAAATGCAGAAGCCTAAGTCAACATTTATTTAACACCTTCTGCTTAATGCTGAAAACATAAATCTCTACACAGAGGTAATCACACCCAGGTCATTTTGATTTTCAGAACAAAGCAATTCTTCTGACAAAAATATTTCCATTCCACAGCTTAAATGATTGTTTTTCCTGTTTTCTCCAAAAACAGAGAAAGGAGGGGGCCTTGGATAAAGGGAGATTTGTTCCAAATTGGGAGCTAATCTTTCAGGAAAGAATAGCAATGAATAAATTGTTTACAGTCAAAATCTTCTTATTCGTATTAGCCTAAAACTACATTTCACTTTCAAATATTTGAGCATGTCTGTGTGCTCAGCAACTGTCTGCTGCTGTGATTGCACAAGTGAATTCACTGAATGCCAGAATATACAAGTATTCCTGCCCTGTGTACCAGAAACATACCATACCTTGCATTTTTCCCCCTAGGCTCAAGAAACAATTCCAAAAACTCCATGGGACAATGATCCCTGTTTTGGAGTCAGGGAGGTGGTGGAATTACCTCCTTTGAGTTTCCCCGTGTCCCAGGCTCAGCCCTGCACACCTGATTTATACACACACAGAGAGCACACAGCCCCACATGCACCGCTCCAGGCCTCTGCCCCAGCTTGAAGAAAGCCCCTCTCCAGTTTCTCAGTGAAGCCTCAGCAGTACTGACTGGTTAAAATGCTGTAACAGCACAAGGAAATGTGAGGTCAACCTATCCACTTTCTACCCTACTGCATCTCTCCTACTGCTCACCTGCCTACATGTAATCCTCTTCAGGACCCAACAGGAGCTGGTAAACATCACAAAACACAACTGTTGAGTAAACAGGACAAAATCACAAAAGGAACTCTTTCAGTGTGGAAAATGTCTCCCAGATACCAGACCAAGGTGATACTTTAACTGTGAGCTTTCTATTAACTTCTGTACAAATGGTGTGGATTAAAGGCTCCTGTATGAAGATAGGCTGAGAAAGTTGGGGCTGTTCAGCCTGGAGAAGAGAAGGCTGCGTGGAGACCTCATAGCAGCCTTCCAGTATCTGAAGGGGGCCTACAAGCATGCCAGAGAGGGACTCTTCATTAGGGACTGTAGCGATGGGACAAGGGGGAATGGGTTTAAACTTAGACAAGGGAAGTTCAGGTTAGGTATAAGGAAGAAGTTATTTACAGTGAGGGTGGTGAGGCACTGCAATAGGTTGCTCAAGGAAGTTGTGAATGCTCCCACCCTGGCGGTGTTCAAGGCCAGGTTGGACAGAGCCTTGGGCGACATAGTTTAGTGTGTGGTGTCCCTGCTCATGGCAGGGGGGTTGGAACTAGATGATCTTAAGGTCCTTTCCAACCCAAACCATTCTATGATTCTATTCTATGAATGGTATGGTGATAAAAGCTGTCTGTACTATGAAATATAAAATAAAGCCTTTCCACCAGCAACACCTTATTAGATTTGTGCATCTGAGACAGAAAAAACTACAGTAAATGACCATGCCTGCAAAATAAGTATATTCATTTGTAAGCATGCATGCTCATTCCAAATCTAGCATGGCCCTTTATTAAGCATACAGCAGCAAGTACAGATTCCCAGACAGGCAGTGACACACACGCTTCCAGCTTACCACTTGTACACACTTACTGTCCTTTGCCTTAAATCATGCCAATCACATGGAGCATCTTTTTTGCCCTACATTTGCACCACGTTTACAAGGAAGCAGTCTTTTTCCAAGACTGAGACTTCTCAAAATACTGTTTTACAGATTTTGGTTTTTATTGTAACCATGACAATAGATGCCGGGTCTTGGGAATCAAGACCTAGGCAGGGCCATATAAGGCAGGTTAATAATAAATGAATACCTGAATGCATCTTGACTCCCTGGACATTATTCTGTTTTATTACTGTAGTACCTAGTGCACATACAGATGCAATACACTGAGGTTCCCCCACCTTTGTGAAGAATCTTTGCACTAGTTGTTCTAAGTATTTCTTCAAGTAGTGCTATGCGGCAGATAACCAATTCCTTTTCTCATCAGAAACCCAAGGGTAGTAAATAATACTGTAGAAGATATCTAAAAGTAAAATTTACTGGTAAATTCCTTTCCAACCTCTGTAGTAGTTTCTCTTGGGTACTGATTTGCATATGACTTTCTTATTATTATTTCAGTCACTGGAGAATGCAAAATGAGACATTTAACACACACACATCCACTTATCAAAAAATAAACAAATTACCAGTTTGTTGGAATATGTTGCAGTATGTACCCTACAGCAGAGATAAGGACTGACCTTGGCCCACAGATCACACGATAGCTCAACAAACTGTTGCTTTGTACCTTATCTGTCTTCGGTACCCACACATAGTCTCCCAGCTTCAAGCCACCTTCCTCACTTTTCAACCATTACAGAAAACAAGAGCAGTACAGGCTGGAGCAGCAGCTCCCTCCGGTCAACACCTCTCCCCTCTCCCCCAACCATCCTTTAATATTCAGTCTAATTACAGTTCTTTGAGGACTGATGTGACAATAGGAGAGGAGATACAAGAGTTTAGATGTATATTTACAGATACATTACATACACACTTGTGTGTAGGATATCAGTCTATATCCTACTCACAAAATGGGAAGAATCCAGTGAAGATGATAAAAGACAGGGGGAAAAATGTCCTTTTTGGTGCCTCCCATCACTTGGAAAATGATGATTATTGAGTTGCCAGCAGAGAACAGAGACCTCATCCCCACACCAACCTCAAGGGCTGACACTGGGCAGTGATGCTACCAGCTTTCCTTTAAGCAAAACCTGAGAGAAGCATTTTATGCTTCCATCTCCTAAGAAAAAGGCACCAGGGCAGGAACACAGATTTTTTTGCAGGCACAGAAGCCTCTTTTTGAAACACACAGAGGAAACGCCAGGTTCAGGGTTGCCAAGTACCTGATTTCAGGGTTCATTCTGTTACTGCATATAAATTTCTCTGGTGTGTGTTTGGCACAACATGTTATCCTAGACTGATCATATGTTCACAGATTGTGGAGAGTGTGTGAAAGCCTTTTTTGCTGTAGTTATTGGGCGAAGTCACGTCTGTTACCTGGTACTCATGCAGAGAAATCTGTAATCTGGGAACAGATGGTCTGACTGAGTGAGTGAGAGAAAGAGAGAGAGAGAGACGCTGTCTGGAAGACTGCAGAGTTTTTTGCTCAGAGGAGATGAAAGAGGAATGAACAAACTCACCACAGCATGACAAAAACATGAAAATATAGAAGAATGTCAGTCCTGAAGGTCATTCCTTTAAAATTCACCAACTGTCTATGCACCATATGTGCATATCAACACACCAAAAAGAGCCCACCATCCTGTTGCACAGAGCGGGAGGTAGCTTAGGCAGCCAAAAATTGTGGGATTGTAGACTTACCATTTAGAAAAGTGACACACTCCATAGTCTAAGCACACAGTCTGGAAAGAATCTGAAAAAATACATTGCAACTTCTGCTCTGGATTTTAAACAAAATTTGATAGCACTAAACCGGAACAGAAAAATTCACATCCTGGTCTTCAAGCACTGCCTTCGTGGGATAGCCTGGGACCTGAGACTTTTTCAGCAACTTGAGAAACACAGATCAAGCGTGGCTTTGGAGTCCAGGAACTGGTGACATCTTCCATCAGGACAAGCCCATCCTTCCCAGCTACATCAAACTGGTTATCATTACCAAAACCCAAGCATTGTGTTACTCCAAAATAAAATGAATTGTATCTAACCTGCCATAAAATCTTATTCAGTCTTCTTGACAGTGGGAATTTTGGTATTCAACAGCCTCCCCAAAGCTGTGCAGAGCAGATGGGGCGGGAGGATCAGAGGGATCATACGATCAACACTTCGCTCCCAGAACCGAAGTGCCTCTGCGTGACAGGTATTTAGGGAAAGCTGGACCTAGTAACAAAACCCCTCCACCCTTGTGAACTACACACTGCAGGGACTCTCAGCATGAGCCTTTCTAAAAGCTTCTCACATAAAACCTGCCTGCAGGAGCAGGAAAAAGAGGAGAATCAAGACATTTCCTTAGTGTCCATCACTGGATGAAATCAGAGGTATTGCTCTCATATAAAACTGATTTGAAAAGATAATCAAGCCCTAATCAAAGAAGATGATTTCACCAGAAAGGTAAGGGGCTGCAATCTCACCAAATTATTGTCTGAATGAGACTGAATTTTTAGCCCTTTCAGCCTACAGTTGAAAACTCTACTTGTAACACATCAGATGAAGCCGATTTTAAGAACGCTTCAGTTTTTAGCCAGCACAAGATTTTACATTTGGGTGCTATCCAGTACTTCTGTTTTTCACAAGAAAGCCACATTGTCAGATACAGAGAAGCAACGCTGTATTTTACTATTTATTCTTCCAGCAATGTGTCAGTCAATTTGCAGAGTTAATTTCCAAATAGGACCAAATGGGGTTTTTTTTGCCTCTCAATAGAACTGAGTGACTTCACCGGAACATTAAAAGGGAAAATTCTTTTTCCTTCTGCTCTTTCTGTCCTGGTGAATGGCAGCAGAGGCAGGGCATAGTAACAAAATCCAGGATTAAGCATGCTGCCAATGGAGTGAAAAAAAAATCCATTCTTTGACAGTAACAAAGTGATCTATCATACCTCATGCCTAAGCTACTGAAGAAGACAACGTCCTTTTGGACTTTTTCAGTTATTAAAAGTAATTGCTTGGAGCCAAAGCTAGCTAAGACACTCTAGAAAATTATGAAATATCTTACAGGTGAAATGAAATACAACATCTCATTGTGCAATACAAAACAAAAGCTTCAACTACAGTTCTATGTGTTTGCCAAGTCAATTATGTAGATAGTGATTCTGCAAACATGCAAAAAGGCCAAATATCAACTTAAGAGACCAGAACAAGCATCTCTGCTCTCCCTCTCACTTGTGCATTTTTACCCCTTTTTGAGACAGGATGAATTCATACTATATTGGTATTACAAAAGCTGCAATGCCCTTCTTTTCCTCCTTGTCTCTCAAAGTCTGGTTAGTCTGGGAAGGTTTTGTTATGCACAACCAAGTGGAACTGGACACAAGCAACATACCTCTTTGAAAGAAGTTTTAAACTTCATGCACCATCGCTGAACAGAGCACACAACAGAGCTTCTGAAGCCTCACAGGAGCTGCAGCTTTCCAAAGATGAGAAAATGACTATGAGTTTACACCTTGAGGGTATCCACATACCTCTTTAACGGCTCCCACTATCCCCTAAGCTCTTTAGGCCCTTAATTCAGAAAACTGTGTGATGCTCACCTTCTACCTGCAAGCTGTGGGTGTCAGCAAACAGAAGCCAGTCAGATTACAGAAGTGTGTAGAAAAACAGTTGATTCAGGAGCACTGTAATGTTCTTAGTAATTTGCTGTTTAGTAGGCAGTGGGATTACAGACATCTGTGTAATGTATGATGCACACAGATGAAACACAAAAAAGCTCTGGTTTTAAACAAAAACCTTCCTCAGGGAGGAAGAACAAAAGGACCCCAAGTTGTCTCTTAGTACACTACCACATTTTGACAGACACTAGCTCCCCAGCCTGGGCTAAAGTTATGAAGTGGACAGGAGGGTGCCACTAAGGATATGGCAAGTGGCCTTAAAGACTATGCAGGACAGTGAGGAAGGAGTATAGCCCTTCAGGTATGTATTTGGGTTGCGGGCACAAACACAAGCACAGGCCAGGAAAAGGCCAGACTAGGAATGGTGTCACTTGATGAGAGCTTGTACTTGCCAGCAGAGTGGGCGCAAACATAGAGCCAGCAGACAACGCTGCTAGAGAAGATGAATGTGCTGTAAGCATGAGAGCAGATGGCACATGTACTACTTTTAAGTTGGATACTGGTGCAAAAACCAGCAGGTTTCAATTACGAGAATGAAAAAGCACTGAGAATAAACAAGTAAAATACAGTCTTTTTACAGAGTATGCCTAACGTGTATCCTCCATTAGAAAGGGAAGCTAAAAGCATCTCATACTGTGTTGTAATGCAGGTGAAACTTATTTTGGAATAGCAAAGGGATTGAAAAAGACACAGGAAGTCTACCATAGGAACACAGAAGTTTAGTGAAAGTACAAGAGTCAGTTGAAGGAGCCAAAGCAGGGGCTGCAGTAGCTTTTTTCTCTGGAAATTATAGTGAGAGGAACAAAAAAAAAAATCAATGTTTTGAACAGCTCGTGATAGGGAGAAGAGACAAAATTCTTTGTTGCTACAAAAAACAAGGACAAAGGGGTTAAATGAAGAGTTAACAAAAGATCATCTTCCATTATCCAAAGCAAATAGATAAGAGACACCAAGTATTTCTCTACATTTATCATACTCAGTAGGTCAGCAAGCATCTGGCCCTTGGAAAACTGCAGAGGCAAGGTTTCGGGCAAGACTGGAAGTTTCATCACTCTCCTGTGGGAGCTGTACTGAGTGGGGAATGAAGAAACCCAGTTTCATAGAGCAAAAGGTTTCTGAGGATCTGCGACTGAAAGCACAAAAAGCTAAAGGGATCTATTACCCATAAACTGTGCTATGAAAAGCTTTAATCAAGGCTACTTATCTTTTAAACTGCATAATTTTTACATGAGACTGAAAGGACAGAAGGGGCATATTTTATGTCACACCTTGCAACAGTTTCTCCTGGCACAAACACAGTGGAAGTAAACCTGGGAGAGACTGGAAATGGAAGAACTTAGAGAACCTGGTATTCTGCCTGCCCTAATATCCCTTTTCTGCAATGAAGCCAACTCTTTTTTATGATTGCATCCTCAAGTGTTGGAACCACACAATGCATGATGCATCTGAAATCAGTTATACCAATTGAGTGCCTAGCCTTTCACTCCTACCACCGCCATGGTACACAAATTACTCCTATAGAAATGCAGCAAAGCCTGAGGTTCTGAGAAAAATGTAATATTCTCTTCACACCCAAATTTTCTGATGTGCAAGCAACAGGAACACGATTCTTCTGAGGGTACACAGTAGCACTGCGTAACATGGTGCACATATAGAGGTCAAAAGAACACACAGTAACCACCAGTTTCCTAGTACTTCCACAACTCTTAAACTACAATACAATAATAATTCCTGGACTCTTTAATATCTGTTAATAGATCACACTTGGTAACCTCTAAGGTGCTGTATGATTGTATGATTTTATCTGCCAATGCAATTTTAGTAGCAATTCTCATAGATATAATTGTGAGGGTAACAGCAGACTCTAAAGCTCTGCACTGCTGGTGCCAGCTAGGCACACACACAAACACCCTGCAAGAACGTACACACTTGCTGAGCTCAATACTCGTTCATAACAACTTACTTGGCTCAGAGTACAATGCCAGCTCTTGGCAAGGTACTGGTGAGCCTGGAATCCATAGAGGTTTCATTTATTGGTGCTGATGATAGGGATGAGTTAAATTACAGAAACTGGAATTGCTTTTAACATTATTCAAGGGGAACGTTTCCAAAGAGCCGACTGTTGCAAAAGCCGACAGTAATGTCTCTTCCAAAACGTTTGCTATTTCAGAGAAGTCCAAGCTGCCAATGTCTAAAGTGCAACAGTTTCATTAAAAGAACCTGTGTCTGGTATTGAGCAACCTCTGCAGATCCTAAATGTGCTCAGCACTTTTCACTGCAAGCCCTAAACAATCTGTCCTGGCACATTTGGAAATTAACAGCAGGACCAAATTTCTGCCCAAGTTTCATTAGTGTATGTTTTCATTGAAGGCCACACTAAGTCTATCAACAAAGCAATCTTTTCTTTCCTGCACCCTCTTTATTAGTATGGTAGGAACTCCTCAGAGGTCCAGTAAAGAAACAATTATTCTAGGTGCTGTACAAACACAAAACACAGAGACGATCCCATCCCAAAGAGCTATTTTGGACATATCTGCAAGAAGAGCCAAAACAGAGAACATCATAAGCAAGCAGGTAATCATCGACTCTGGTCCTCAGCAGTTACACATCAGCGTGCTTATGGGAAAGTGTTAGGACTAGGTGCTGGATTTCATGGGGTGCTTCAAGGTGTTTCAGACCTTCATAGAACAAATCAAAGTCTACGTTCTTTACCTGAATTTATTCCATTTAAGTCAATATAATCCAAAAAAGATTTAATTCTCCATGTCACTGTAGAAAATCTTCAAGTATAAATACATATTTCAGTGACAGGAATTACCTCATACTTAGCAAAAGTTGCCATTTGTAATAGGATGAAAGAATTAGCATTATCTTAGACTTGCTGATTTTACATATTCCCAAGAGGTGCCCAGAAGAATCTGTTATTCAGGTAAAATCCATGACTACCCAGATTACAACTGTTCTTATCAAAAGTGCATGGTAACTGTTTTATGAAACATACCAAGCTGATCATTATAATTCATTTAACCTGTAGGACCTGAGCTGCCCAAGACACAGCAATCGTGAATCCTCATTTAATTTTGTGGGATGACACATCAATAACAAATGCAAAATTAAGACCTGAGGTGAAATCTTTGATGGTAATACTGAAGGAAAAATGAGATTTACCTAAAAATGAAATTATAGTAATATGGAAAAGAGTGATTAAAATTGATAGAGCAAGTGTGAATGTGCTCCTAAGAGACAGGACAGTACACTTTCCTCAGCTCGTGGACAGTCATCAAGAAGATGCTGTGGTACTTTTGGCCAGCAGGAACAGGCAGTGAAAACTCAGTTCTCGCTATGAATTCACAGCATGTTCCAGTGCTCAGCATTCCCCCTTCCCCCTACCACCCAGGACACATGCTTCTGCATTTGCTTTCATCAAGTCCTCCCCAGGGTCCATAGAAGAATCAGAATGGAAAAGAAGAGATTCTGCTGTCTTCTCAGTCATACATTTGAACTCCACTGAGAGGAAGACGCAGAGGTCTGGGATTGTTGGGGTTTTTTCTTTTTCTTGGATACTAGGAGACAACAAAGCTTTGTGTCTTTTAGGACACTACCATAAGTGTGAGCCAGTGCAGGGCTGCACCAGACAGGAACAAGATGATACCTTACCTCTGCAGCTGTCAAAGCCAAAATCCCTACTCACACAAGAATGGTGAGTATTTTGTGTTACTATAAAGCCCCTCCCTTCTGATCTATTGTATATAGATATGGTACATTCTCCCTATGCAGATAACAAATTATTTCTAGCAGGAGCAAACTGCAAAGCATCATACTTGCTCCTTCTTTTTCAAGCTGGTCAAGTACAACTCCACTAACTTTTCTCACAACCTTTGGTGTCTCTAATTTCTCCAGCCTTTTCATGGAGGTGGCCCATTTAAACAACCCCCAACTGCAGTAAGGACAAATCAGGAGTTATACTGATGGGAGATTATGGAGCTATTGCATGTAAAGGATGTTTAATATATGGTACAGTTCAAAGAACAGGCCATACAGAACAGCTTTGCTCAGCAATGTTGTAAGGACTGGGACCAATGTACACACATTAGAGGCGCATGTATTCTTACCAAACTTGTCCAAGCCAGAACATGTCCTGCACAAGAGACTACTGCACCTGTTGTAGCTGGGCATGGAGGCGTCTTCTGAACCTGCTATTTGTTTTCTCTACTCTTGTTTCAGTAACTTATCTTAAGCATTTAGAGTACTGTACTTCAAACACTTTACCATGATTCTTACTATTACAAAAAGCCAGTTTTGGAAGATCACTTTTCTCTGCAAGGAGAAAATTAAAGTGAACTCTGCAGTGGTGCTGGGATTCACATACTGAGCTTGGATGTAAGAAATGTTAAGTTCAAGTCCCAGCTCTGCTAGTATCTAGGGACAAGCCACTAACACCCTTTCCTCAGCTAGTGGGACTGTGCATTCTTCAGCATGGGTGAAATAGAACTATCTGTTTGTACAGCTCCTGAGAGATTCTTGTAATAACAACAGTG
>NW_009912491.1:143593-148518 GCF_000696875.1 Nestor notabilis | reverse complement strand
CAGGAATATAGAATTTTTACTACAAGCAGGATTTCACTAGACTCTTCAAGAACAAAGCTTAGCTTTTCTTCAGAGGAATTAAATCTTCTAAAATCAGGTGGTTTTTCTTACTTGTTACTCTGTTCCCTGCAGCCCTGTTCCTGTTGCAGGAGTATTGTGAAATTGCTGCTTCTACAGCCAGCATAGCTCACCGCTCACTCTGCTAAGTGCATTGTGGACATTGCTTCAATCTCTAAAGTCTCTGCTTACAATCTTCTATTACTGAGCAGTACTAGCTTTTCCTGAGCTCAGTTTGTGGTTGTGGCTTTTTAACTTTTATTGGTTTAGTTTATTGGTTTCTTATTCCCATCCCCTTTCTGAAAGCTCTCAAAGATGCACTTTAAAATATGATGTCAGTGAATAGTTCTGCCTGTCTATGGCTCAGGACACAGAACACCGCCTCCTGATCACAGCCCAAAAAGATTGTCTAATGCTCAGTTGCCACCCTGGGTAGCAGCAGTACAAGTGACTCTCAACAGGGCCGATCTCACAGGGCCTCTGAAAGCAACCACATGTACAGCAACACGTATAACAAAGTTGAGAGGCATACTGAAAAGGTTGATTTAGAACACAATTAAACACATTAGAAGGATACTCTTTCCAGGAATATTTATATAACTTTATTTGTATTCAGAAAATTGTCTGGAGTGTTTCTGATGTAAAAAAACTTGTCAGACTACTAGATCAGGTACAAATATATAGTTCATGCCTACCCCCTTTACGTTCCCATCAAAAGGTGGTGGGAATCCACTCCTGCTCAGAGGGGAGCTGGGAAAGACACTGGGTAATTCAGTCTCTAAACACACACGGCCCGTGACATCTCTGCAAAGCATGCCAGCAAGCATAGCAGTTGTGAAAAGAGGTGTTTAACCCAACTGATGTAACCTGCTACAGTTCACTTGGTGTCTTGCAGAGACTGTGGCTTCCATTCAAAGCATTACAATCTCTATGCCGAAACCGATTCAGTCCAAAGAAAGAAAGAGTTATTACAACAACTCAGATGGTGCCAGTATTGCACAGAAGGCTCCAAGACATTCTTTGTTATGATTATTTTTATTTCTATAGCTCAACAATGCCCGCTGCAGGAATACACGGGGACCCACTCTGATTTCATCTGCACTACGAAGAGTCAACGAAGCAAACTGTCACTGCAATATAAACTGGGATAATTGATAACTGTACTAACATGATAATTTTATACCCAGGTAGCACTTCAAACCTCCTGCCAAAACTGAAGCCCTGCTGGCTTGGCATTATACAGACACCACAAGGGGCAATCCTTGTCCAGGCATGCTTACAAACTAAACACACAAGACAGGCTACGTGTAATAGGGAAAACAAAACCACAAAGGAATTAAATGTCTGGCCGATGGTTACACCAGCCATTCAATGGCAAAGCCAAAAATAGGATCCAAGTTTCTTAGTCTACTAGATGTGCCAATGGGAACTATGTGGCCCATTAAGAGCCTGATTAGTCCACAGTCTCTGGCAAGATCTACTTAAAGTTCTTTGCTAATATTTAGGGACATCATTTATACTCTGCTCTATTTGTTTGCCGCCTGCTTTCAGAAGGGAAACTTTTTCTGTGAAAGGAACTGGAAGGAGCTCCTTCACATGAATGGTGGAGGTGATGACTGCTATGGGAGGAAGCAGGTGAATAAGTAACACTGCCAAATCAATAAAAATAACTCCTTTTAATGCAAAGTAATATCCCTCTCAATGTTCATAATGATAACTGTTAATTATCTAAACTAGGATGGAAGCTATTGTATTTTATTATTGTATACTGAAAGCATATATTGCTAAAGGAAGGCTATTAGAGCCTCAAACATGAGATTCTATGCAAGTCAGTATAGAGTTTTGAAAATAAGAGCCCATACTTAGACCCAAAATTTCTTTTCTGGGTACTTGCTTGATTCCCAGGTAGCAGGGTGGGGTAGGGATGGCCATGGATAATGGTCATAGATAAGATTTATCAGCTTGACACTGGGCTCCTAGTTTAGAGCCCTCTCACATCCATCTTGCTTAGGGTTCTCTATGTGGGATTTTGAAAAGTACTCACCACCCAACTCTTCCTCTCTTGCCATCAGGCACCTGTAACGAGGTAGAACAAGACCAGCACAGGGCCCTTCTACAATTTCACCTGAACTGAGATCACCAAATGACACAGAAGCAACAAAAAGAATTCAAATAGTGAGTATACCCACTACTTGAGGACATATTAAATCTCACAGTCTCGCTTTCAAACATAATACATATTATCCTAATTACTAGTTGAGAAGATTTTCCTTTATTTATAGTTAATTTCTTGAATAAGCCCACATGTATTACATGGGAATTGGAAAATCAGCCCCCTTCCTCCTATGTTGTATTAAGTATGTTAAAAAAGCTTATACATCATCTGGTTGCCAGTCATTTACGGTAAATGAGATTTGAATTCCAGACTTTGGAGTGCAGCCATTTAGGATATGCAGCTTTGCAAAGTATTTTCCACAATGAACTCTCCAGTGATTTCAAGGTACCTTACATTAACCTAAAGCAATTTGTTAGTGCAAAACTCTCTAAACTACTGACATATCTCGTCAAAGAAAAACATGATAAATCCAGTGCTGGGATTATAGTCATTGTACTGTGGTGAGAACAGGACTTTTGAGAAGCTGGCCTGTTTGTATCAATCAACAGAGTTCCTTGCTGTCCAAAAATGAAATCAAAATGCTTTCAAGAGAAATAGGTGCCAGCTCAATGTCCAGCTTTTATGTAGTACAGGATTGATTTCGAGTAACATCAGGTGTTTATGTGGAATAAGCTTACAAGCAGTGTCAGGGAGCCTACCCAGTAAGAGACGTAACAGAAGCCGATTTGCAGAATTGGGCCCTTTTAACCAAAAAGTATAAGTGTTATTTCTACAACTGTATCTTTATAAACCAAAGCCTCCATGTACCACATGTATCACAAGTCTTATCTTTTGTAGACAGAGCCCAGAGATACAATTAGTCTGTGAAAATTCCACTGGGATTTGTGCAGCCAACAGCTTGCTCCTTCCCAAAACAAAAGCTTACACTTGTTCAGATGATGCAAAAAACTCAAGTTACTGCAAATCAGCTGAACTATGGCAACTGTCTGGATGAATTCATAGGCCCACTGCAAGTTTAATTCAATTTAACTTAGCCTGTTATTAAAGACAGTTATCCAACATGCACTATGTTACCATACAGAAATAAATATCTTAACTTGGATGATGCATGATATCTTGTGAAGCTGCATTACCTAAATGCATTTTTTAGTTCAATTTCTGATCTTGTGTTTATATGTAGGTGTCACACATTTACAACAAGATGATAGAAGCCTGTAGACACAAACTCTCTGGAATTTTGTTTGAAATCCAAATCCAGAAATGCAAACAGCTTCTATTGTAGCTTCAGCTCATATCTGATGTTTAACGTCTTGCATTTCCCATAAAAGCTGAAAGCAAATACCTTTTTAGTTGAGAGATCTTAAACATATTTCCCTTTCTCATAAGCTGTATTCTATTGCTATTTCTAACAGCACTCCCTTTGCTGACTTTAGAGAAAATCACTTATTTTATTCCTTTTAGGGGTTTCACTCACTAGGAAACATTCTTGCGTCTTTCAGAGACAAGGTGGTTCTCATTTACCTGTAAATACCTTTGCATGTATAACAAAAGGGGGTCTAGTGTGCAGAACTCTAGACTGCAGTAGGCACAGTATAGGATGCACTTAGAAAGAACGCATGAATCTACAGGATTCAGTGCACACGTTCACCATGCACAAGTTCTCATGCTATCAGAGACCCAAAAGAAGGCAGTAGCTGAAAACTGAGCCTTCAGATTGGCATTGCTAGCAATTCTCAACACAGCAGGGTAGGAGGTTCATAGGGTTTGTTGTATTAATAGAGAGCATGGCCATACATGCTTGAAATTTTATAGTGTTTTCCATATCTTGCATAAGTCACAAGCTATGGAACAACTTTCTTCCTTTCTGGCATATCTGTTTACACAGGTCTTTGCCAGTCTAATCAGGCCTGCACTGGCTTATTCAGCAGCTGAGTGTGCTCTTCAATGGCTTCCTACTGAGGGGAAGAAAGGTGAAAACATTATTATTACAATATGTTTCAAAAGATTCACCTTCTCTCACTGTTTGTTCTTCAGTAAAGGATGTCCTACATGTTAGGGCCTTTCTCATGTCTATCAGAGCCTGATTCTCCACGCAACAGGGAAATGAAACATCACTGAAATCAATAGCATAGCAACATAAATGAGAGTCGAAATGAAATCTTGATATACAAGAACACATTCCTGCACATTAAGCATAAGTTGAACAGCTGTTTGGGCTTGGAGGTAATATAACCCTACTGTGGGCCAGTTTCCACACATGGTTATAGAGAAAAGGTGTGACTTACTTCTTGCTAGTACAGTTGCTGGGACCCTCACCCCAATGTCAGCATCAACACCACCAAGAAACTTCCAGCCCCTGAACCAAAATATTAAATCCTGAGACCCGAGGTGGAAAAGCCTCAAGCACTAGCTGTGGCCAAAACCTCAGAAATCAATCCTTGACTTGAAAGGAACATAAAGCACTGTACATTTATGCATTTTTTGTGTGCAGTTAACCCAATGTAATAGGGTTAGCCCAATGCTTAGCCAAATTTCACAGTCCTTGAGCTCAACAAATTATTTCTGAAACCAGAAGGAATTATTAATACCCATCCATTTAGCCCTTCTATCAGGGTAAAAGAGAGCAGGGTTTCCTCAGGACAGAAAACAACTACAAGAAAACTACAGTAGAGCATCTGAGGGACATCTGATCTTTAGGTAGATGTTAAAAAATACTAGAAATCACTTGTCCTCACTAGGTTTGCTCTTTCCC
>NW_009912491.1:82233-143582 GCF_000696875.1 Nestor notabilis | reverse complement strand
CCCTTCTATCTGCAGGTCACTATAAACAGGGGAGAAAATGATTACTTCTCTCCACCTATCAGGCTTGTCCTGATAAGACAAATATTTCGTGTGACGCACTATTGCAGAACTCAACCATGCTATAATTAGCGGCTGTGAAGAATCAGCTTCACAGCTGTCAGCACATCCATCTCTATCTTCCAAAGGGTTCTGTGATATGACTTGGAAAAATACAGACACATAGGAATTCCAAGTAAGTTATTTCAGCTCAAAGGGAAATATTCATCTGATAAGAATACCACAGTTCAGACCTTTGGAAAACTATGCCAGCAGTAATATTTGCAAATAGGATTTCAATGACCTCTCAAAGCAAAGAATTTCCTTGCTAGTGAAACCTAAGTCACCGGCTGGCTGATGTAAAAGCAGTCTCAGGAAGCTCTGGACCCTTCTTAAACTAAGACAGTACAATGGCTGGTACAGAAATAGGGGGCATTGAACCGGGGCTTGGGTTCTCCAACAGCCTCTGCAGGGAATAAGCTATAAGCCTGGCAGGTGAACAGGCTGAGGGCAGTTCCAGAGGTTCCAGAAACCCTCAGCCTTTGGTCCAGTTAGATAAAACCATACTGTATTTGGAACACAGTTCAGTCTTGCAGGCTCAGCAAATAATATGTGATTTAAAATTTTCTGGCTAATCCTGCAGTATGTTGTTCTTAGAGGCAACTTACGGTGTGTGTTAAGTTCATCAGATTTAATCACATGTCCCCAGACCTTGAAATAATTTGAACCTGCATTGAAATTTCATAAAGCCTCTAAGAATGGTGGAAACAAACTATCTGAAAAGCAATACTAATCAAAGCTTTGGAAAGTGACTTCAGATCCAAATTAGAGATTTGAGCCAACTGTTATCTATCATACACTGTCCCCTCTGGATATTTGTTAAGTTTCTAGATCAAGTGAAATAGCTTTTTTAAGGAGCAGCATATCTCGCATGTAAATTATTCTTTCATTACATCCATTGCTAAACTAATTCACTTGAACAATAACATGCAAAATTTATATATATATACAACACATACATATATGAAATACAAAAATAGGTTAAATGCCATAAGAAAAAGTGATCAGAATGACTTGAGATATTGAAAGAAGCCATTAGATACTGCTGGTAAAGGTGCAGTACTTTTGACTGAAGAGTCATATTCCAACAGAAGTGTCAGTACAGTTTTTCCTTGTCATCACAGTTTTCTCCTTGTCAGCGTACAATAGTTTATTAGCTGTCATGCAAGCTAAATATAGCTATCTATAATACCCTGTAACTTTTTCTGAAATATGAACAAACATGTTCATTTTAATAACATTCACTCCCTTCACAACACAATCATAATCAAGTACCCACATTTTCACAACTCAAATTTAGAATCTGGTTTTTCCATGACTTTGGTATCAAGCTGTCATTTTACCTAGGCAATGTGGATGCAAAACCTTCTCGTGGAAAGATTTCTAATCTATGCCCAAGCAAAGATGGCTACAGAAACAGAAAAGTAGTGGTCTAGGTTTAAAGCAAGGATTGAATTGAAAGTACAGAGTACCACAGTTCTACTGTTGTGTCTCCTTGCAGCTTGGTTTGTGTTGTCTAAGGAAATCCAGCTATACCACATGAAGAGACAAGAGAAAAAGGAGGAAACACAATCAGGTTTTGTTACAAGGTCACTGTTTTCCTGTGAAGATCACTTCCAGCAAATATGATCTGTAAGAGTATACTGTATTTCACATTACCAAAGGTAAATAATATTGAAAGACTTAAAGAAATAGTTCTATCCAGCAGTATGCTGACTGACATTCTCAGAAATGTAAATCTATCAATCACTGACCTCAGTAAGAGCAATCTGCATGTGATCTACTTTGCCTTCAGCAACACAGGCTCCAGATGCAATTCTGTTTCAAAAGCAAATAGTATGAAACATCTAAAGCAATTGCCAATAATAACTATTGCACTTTCTTCCACTGACACTAGCAGGAGTTCTGCCATTGACTAAAACCTACAGTTTTATACAAAAATAATGTATAATATTTTTATAAGGACAACATTGGGGTCAGGGACATTAGAAACATCAGGGCGTAATGGCCACATTATCACTATTCATGTCCAGCAAATGAGACATCCTGATACAGTTTGGTAAGCATAAGTGTTTGCTTTAAATAGCTTGAATAGGTTCTCACTCAAATCTACTCAATTCTGAAGTAAAATCCCAGTGAGCATCACTTAAGACAGACAAAGGAAAAAGGAATAAAAATCTATCACTGTTGGCATTTCTACATGTTCTAATTCACTTTAATTTTTAAAACTTAATAAAAATTGCAAAAAAACACTCAGAAGGTTGCCTAAACTCCGCTAGAAGAAGATTAGTATGAATCAGAGAGTTTTACTAGTTGATGGATGAAATTATTGTCCCATCAGCAGAGTTAATTTTTCACAGATTTTATAGCTCAATTAGTTTGACTATGCAATGAAAAGCAGAAAAGTGAACATGGTTGAAGTTTTATGGATGGCTACTTTTTATGTCTTTAGTACTTTTAATTATTTTAGTGGGTGAGCTCACTGCCACCTCATAGTATTTGAATGATAATTACTGCTTTGCAAAAGACCCTTTTAAAAGAAATATTGCCATAATCTTTTTCACTCAGAATTAGTACATCAGAATATCCAAATATCCAGTGCAAAGTGTTTATTATGTTAACCAAATTAATTAAAAGATTAAATCAATCACTAAACTGTAATTTAACTGAAGCTATGGATAACCTGGGTCAGTTCTGATGTTCTCCGACTTGATAATGCATTTTAAAAAAGCCTTAGCCTGAGTCAGAGGAAGGTTTTCAAAACGTCTGCATAGCTTTCCACTCTGTGCTGACCATCATCATTAACTACTAATAGACAATAATGTAAGCTGTTGTAGCACATAATAAGGCCAGGCTGCACTGTCATAACCACTGCAAAAACTAACAAAATATTTTTCTAAGGGCCTCAGTATTGGTTTTCCGATGGTAATTTCAAGGTGATAGTGAAACATGGAGGTTATAATACCAGATGTAGGTTGAGTGGTCGAGACAGGCCCATAAAGTTGACAGACTGGTGAATCTTCCCCAAAATTATGTTAACTGATGGATAGACCATTATAAAATTGAGCTGTTATCATGGCCTAGAAAGGAAGTTAAAGCTGTGGGTGGGTTTAAGTTTCAGGTTTGGTTGGTTTGGGGTTTTTTTTGTTTTTCTTTCGGTTAGAGAAGCTGCCTTCCTCTAAGAACTAACCCACTCCTAAAATGTATTATCCTATGTTATCTGTAGAACACCACAGGTGTACATGATACTGTACTGGCGAGTATGACAAAGTGATCATGGCAGAGAAGGCTATGGCTTAAATTACGAATTAAACAGAATACTGAAAGCATGTAATAGTAACGGAAGCAGAAAGAAGAGATTTATTTCACCAATTATGGGTCAAGAAACTAGACTGAGTTTTGGACTAGGTCTCATTTGCGCTTCCTTCTCAGGCCTTACTTATTCTTCTTACAGATCCCTGAACACAACAGAAATAGTATCTGATTCACATAGCCCCATGACTGTAGTGGATTAGATCCAACATACAGACAACACACATGTGAAACAGGTACAAGTGAGAGGGGCACACTGGTAGCTCTCACATATTTTTTACATGTAGTCACTTGTGTGTAGTTCATTTATGATATGGAAGCAGAGTGTGAGTGTGCCATCTCCAAACCTTGATGCTTCTGCAGCATCTGCAGTATGGTGCTGTCAGTGCTAAGTGGCCCACACAGGTAAATACTCAATGCCTGTGATCTTTGCAGTTATCCTTATGAGCTGGATCTCCAGTTTGGCGGAGTCTCTTGGAAACAAGCCAGTAAGAGCATTCAACTTTAGAGTAAAGTCCCCAGCTCCACACCATCTAAATTGGAGATTTTTCCAAGTTTATGAAGTTTGATCATTCATTTCATTCAGGACTTGACAGTATGTTAGGTAAGTTAGAAGACCAAGGAAAGGGAGAAGCAAAAAAGGAGAATAACACCTGTCTCTGCAGCTGGTCAACAGGCAGATCTTTAATGTGCTGCCTGCTGGGAAACAGGGATGGTCTCATGTTACACTGAACCGTCAGCAGAGGATGGAGTTTGCAGAAAGGAATCCTGCAACTAGAAGATGTGAGGCTTGGGCTTCAGCCAAAACCAATGGAGAACAGCATTAAATGAAAAGTTCCATAAGTCCAAATGCATTCAATCACTGCACAACACACAGCTTTGTGGTTGAAAGAATTTAAGAAAGAAATTTAAATCATCACTGCAGAGCTACCAGTTGTTTCTCATTTTGAAGAACAATCACTATTTTACCCTTAACTACCACCAAATGCTTCCCAAAGTGACCACAGTCACCCATAAACAGACCAAATATCTTCATTTAGGAAGAACAGACCAAATATCCTCATTTAGGAAGAACAGACCAAACCCCATAAAAAGCTGATATGCTATCCTGGAAATTGCTTTAGTGTCTGAAGCAGAATTTCATCTTTCATAGACTAAATTCACCCTAGTAAGTGGCACTAGTTTTGCTTTAGGTTACATCCTTAGAAGATCATTGACTACAATTGAGAAGTCATTAAAGAGGAGTGATACCAAAAGGTTAGTAGAGAACTATACATAATGCTATTACAGTAGACATTTAGAGAGTATAATCTTAAAAATAGCAAAGAAAGGTTACAGCAGAAAGCAACAGAATAAAATAAAAAATAGAAGTTGAGATGAAAATCCTAAAGCAGTGAAACCTGCATAGTTGTACCTCCGAAATGAAACAGTGGAACAGCAAGGACGGAACTGCAGAATATCTCACGAAAATTATCAAAGTGCTACATAACCACTTGTTAGAAGCCAAAATGTGTTTTCTTTCATAGCCTCAATAATACTGACTGCTAGAAAGGGACGAAGGTATGTACAGGTGCACAAGGAGCATATTTGTAATGACCTACATTTTCAACAGTGACCTCTAATTTTGATTTCACACGGTGAAACAAAGAAGAATCTCTTCTATGAGGTAATCTGAAGCATCCTAAACTCTCCCTGATTTTGGTAGGAAATGGGAGGACAGTAACCTTTCCTGATGAGGAAGTGAGTGGGGGACATATCACACCCAAAACGTTGAGAAGTGAACTGTTACAATGACAATTTAACAATCTCAGGACCTGACAAGACATTAGAGATTTAAGAAAGAGTTGTTTAAAATCGTGCAATATTTAAAAGGGGACTTACTGGATGAAGTAGAGTTTGATGCAGTAACAAAAAAAACACCAAAATTCATAAATTGTATTTCAGCTTTTTGTTTTCAGGTTCATTGATAGAGATTTAATGACCTAAGATTCCTTTAATCTCTCATTTTATGATTCTATTAAACAAATGATAAATAAAAATTTCCTCTAGACACACAGGGGGAGAAAAAGCACCAAAATATTGGAAAACGATGCAGGTTTTCAGTCAGTTGAAGCCTCCCTAATTGGCTGGCATGTTTTTCTGCACTTATTACAGTGAATGCTGCCATCTGTTTCTTACTTCAAAAGAAATATTCAAAATGATAAACAAGATAACAGAGAAGGAAGTCTTATCATGCATATAGAATATTTTAAAAAAGAGTAGTATCCTCTAGCTCCCTGTGGATAGAATATTTCCAGTCTTGACATGATAATTACAGGTGGAAAAATTGCGACTAGCAAATATTCAACCATCTTCCATTTGTGATAATGAGTAAAGATGCTTTTTTGTAATAAGCCAGGGTATGCACTGTCCGTCTAATAGATCACAGGTTGTTGACTGAAGGTACTGAAAAGTTTTCCAATGTAAAACATGATTTCTAATAACCCAAAGGAAAGTCTACTAAGCAACAGGAGAAAGAGCATGAAAGAAAAGACACAATGTTAGGGGAAAGAAAAAGACATATAAGTGTCACTTCTACTAGACAGCTAACATATCATTAACAGTGCCATTATCACAACTGATCAAATATGCACCACACTGGCTTTTTTCCTAATTGTGAAGGATCATAATGAAGTGCTAATATTTTAGCATTTCACCATTTAATTACATCAACTGCTGCTTAACCCGAGGACTGAAAAATTGGTGCTTGAAAAAAACAGTAGTGCCAAAGACCCCTTGTTTATACATTAATGTGGGACATTCACTTTCTTGAGTACTTGCAGACTACTCAGTGGAACACAACCCAGATGGGTGTACGGTAAGGCAAAAATTCTGTGCCAACCTGTAGAGGAACAGCCATAATCGGAAAAGCCATAGAAAAAACCTATAGCATACAGGATGTGCAATAAACTATGGTAGCTACTACAGTCAGGAAGTGACAGCAACGTAAGTATGAAATACAGGAGAGGATTTCACTCATGTGGAGCCTGTTACGTATCTTTTACCCTAGCAGGGCAGTGGAGAGTAGTGAGATTCACAGCTTTTCTCCATCCCATTCTTTTCCCATCTGACCATAGGAATCCAAATCTGTATTTGAATAGATATGTATGAGACTGGGAGAAATAAGAGCTTTCTGCTCTCTGCATCTCATGGCAGGAAAAGACAGATCCCATTGCTACAGGGAACAAAAATAATTTGCAACAAAACTGGATTTGTATAATTCCAGTTCTTTGTTTTGTTTCACAAAAGACTAATTAATTCACCTTAATGCCTTGCTTTTTCTTCAGTATTTCCTGGTTTTACAACTGCCAAATGACAGAAGCATGAGAGAGATGAGCCAGGGCTGAGACGTACCCACCAGCAATTCCTTTCACTTCTATCTGTAGGCCACATAAGCAGGCAATTTTAGAAGGAAGAGAATGCCAATATATATCTCCACTGCAGGGTATCCAGACTGTAGGGGCACCTGCTCAGGGATGAATGCAGCAAGGGGGAAGAAAACCAGAAAACAACAAGGGAGGGAGGAGGGGGGAGATGGCAAAGGGAAAAACCAAAACCACAAAACCCAAGAGGTTACTAACAGGTCACCATAAACATTTGCTATCAGAGCCTGTGGACCACAAGAGGTAAAGAAGAATGAACATAAAAGCCTCAGGCCAAAAAAAGCATCATGTCTTGACAATGTCACAGCTCAGCATACAAAGGTGGCTGATGACTACAGTTTGTGTTTCTCATTCACTTTCTCAGAAAAGGAAGGTATACACACATCGGCAGAGTGTGGGAACAGGAGAATGGCCATGAGCTGATGTGATAGCTGCTGGCTCTTGCTGCTACCTTAAAAGGGAAACCTGAGAAAGTGCAAGAACAGCAGCACATAAATCACACAGGCAAAGGAGGTGTCTGTGCTATCACACTTCCGGACACTACTGTAGCAAAGGATTCAGCACAGTTCTCAGGCAGATGGACCTTTGGAAATGCAGATAAATACAGAAGAGCTATTTTAACCTGTAAACAGGATATAAAAAAGTGTGCAAGTTCAGTCAACTCCTCTGTGAGATTCAGTGACTACTGCAAAAGCTTGATCAATCTTAGGGAACTGTGCATTAGGATGCCTAATAC
This sequence comes from Nestor notabilis, assembly GCF_000696875.1. Classification (NCBI taxonomy): domain Eukaryota; kingdom Metazoa; phylum Chordata; class Aves; order Psittaciformes; family Psittacidae; genus Nestor; species Nestor notabilis. The sequence goes on along the minus strand of NW_009912491.1, from coordinate 136,016 downwards.
AAATAGATCTTAACCTAAATAAATAAAAAAAAAACTAAAACCAACCTTGGCTTGAAGATATCTCTTGCTTCTAAAAGGGTCATCCTTCTCCTGCCAAGACAGAACACTTAGCATGTCCTATTATTCACACGCAAATCTTAAGCTGGACAGAGTGGCCTAACTCCACTTGTCACAAGTATGTCCGTTGTGCCACCAAAACTGTTTTTTGATAAAGTAATTAGAAAGCAGCCTGTTTATCTTGGATAGTGAACAGCAAGTGCTGGAGGGATTTACCATGCAATGGACATGTGTCACAGAATGCTATGCCCACATAGCATGACAGCAACTGTGGTAACCAGTTGGACAAAGGCTGCAATTTTTCACGGAAAGGAAGAAACATCACTTAAGATAATGTGTACAACTGGTCAAATCAGTGCTGACAAATACATTTGCTAACAGCTTCAGCCCGTTTTCCAATTACCAACTGTTTGCAAACAGACTACTGTTGTGTTTGTTATTGTAATCATAGAACAGACAATTGAAGTGGCTGAGCCAAAGCCCCAAACTCTAATCAACTTCACTAGGTTATGGGAAAGGGCTATAGGTGAACAAACTTTATGCAAAGAATTTGTAGAATATTCACTTGGACTCTTTCCTGCTACTTATTTATGATGTGTAACTGGTCATTTACTTTATAAAGATTTTTTTTTTCTTCTAGTCTAAATATATTAAAACTTTTAATTAATAGTTTAATGGCAAATAATTTTTATATACAAATGTGTAAGTGTATTCCTGTAAGACTAAAACGATGTGAAGAACAGCTATCATCCAGATGTTTATAACAGTACAAATAGCCATAAGTGGTTGATATCAAAAGGTTGCAAAAAGTCTGAGATGTTCAGAAACCAAGACCATGTTTGCAAGTGTAGTTTCAGTCCATTCAAGAAGCTATTGCATGGATCATTAGTCTGAAGCAGTAGTCACAGAACAGACAGCATTGCAAGCCGATACACTGAATGTTGAAATCACCAATTAATCTGTCCTCATGAATAGAGAGGAAATAAAACATTGGGATTAAACATGTAACTGCTTCATTTTTCAGAATATGGATTTATATTGTCTGCCTCTATAGGCAGAAGTAGTCATCTTTGTAATTCAGTCCTACTATAATCTGTTACGGCTAATTACAGTAATAACATATCTGTTCCAAAGTACTCCAGGAACAATCCTTCAGAGGATTTACCATTTAATAGTGAGATTATGATACACTTACCTTTACAGAATAACATCCTCTTTTCCTAATCCAACTGGCTTTTAATAGATTTGCTGAGGACTCACGGGACATTCCAGCTACAGAAGGATATCATAATCTGATCCTTAGCTTCTTCTAAATGTCTTAAGCAGTACGGATCCTACTTGTGTCACATTTGATCATATCAAAGTTTCTCCTTGGTATTCAGACTTTAATAAATAAATTTAAAAAAAAAAATTCCCTATCTCTCCTGTTTCTAGAGTATTTTTTCTCCATCTTTAAGTAGTGGGTGTTAAGACTAGATTCCCATAACCCAGCTGTTATGGAGCAATAAAATTTATGTAATGGGGCACTGTGCAGAACAATATAAACTACAGTATGCATGCTGCTGAATTTCCACATACCAATGCTACATATATGTAGAAATTTTGGACTACTTTTTAACCCTGAAATTCCTTTTCCTGAAATATACTTAAAGCAGACCATATATGCTGATTATTTCTATGTTGTCTTACATTGAAATTTCTTTGCAAAAACCCGCCCCCCTCAAAGGCACTTAAACGACACAGGAATTTGTGAGCAATTGGTTGAACCTCTGAACAACCACAAGACACGTTGTGGCACATCAAAAAAGCTGTTTTCCATTTCTTAATTCTGATGTTCATTTTCCAAGTATTGAATTATAACATTTACTACAAGGAGTATACAGACACAATAAAACCAGTCATCTGTTTAACATAATAAATAAGCTTGAGCTATAGATGTGCTATTCAATTTACGTTAATTTGTTCCTTCTTGATACTATTTCAATAGCAGCAAGTAATGAATGTGAAGAAAATAACACTGGTTTGAGTGTTCAGTGTGATACACAGAAACATTTTTATAAACTACCCCAAAAGCTCAAGCAAAAGGGAACTGGCAAATAACATAGGGTATGATGAGCTGAGCCAAGAATGTGATTTTGGACTGTTTCCATTGCGGTTTTCACTTCAGAGTAATTTGTATGATTTGGAAAGCTAGCAATATAACTCTGTGTAGGGATGGGTTATTCAAGGTAACCTCTATGTTTAAAGGATAGGGTATTTTTATAGCCATGGACTAAAAATGAGGTCACATGCTACAGCTACCTAGCGCTAGCAAGACAGAGAAGCTACTGGTTTTAATTTCTCACATTATCTTGTACCATACAGTGACATGTATTTTACTGTTCTTAAAATACATAGCTATTAATATGCTAATGGCATGACGAGCAACACAGCAAAGCCTAATAAAACGTCCCTCTAGGAGAAATACTAACTTTTCATGTTCTTTAGGGCTAGTGTTCACATTGAATTCCCCAAGAAATGCAGTGAAGTGGAAGCATAAGAGCACAATATTTGGAACTTTTAGAATATATTTGATGCTAATGCATTCCTAGTTCATGTGGCAGCCCAGCCTCTCTATTTAGTGCTAGATTTTCCCTGTGATAAAACTTGAGCTAATTTCTAGAAAATAGCTAGAAACTTTGTAGCCATTAAGTTAAAAATTATGGTTTGTACACAAAAACACAGCAACAGTGGTCTCAGCACAAGATATAAAGATAGGACTACCATCACTTAACATATTTGGATGTGAACAAGATTTTCTCTAGCACAGAACAAGTAAAAGATGAAAAATGTCAAATTCCCCACAGAATTCTGAAATCTGCCACTAATGGAAGTCTTACAGTAGGATCTTTTAAAGACTTAGGGCTCACCTATAGTGAAGTTTCAATGAAGGAAGTAGAAATTCCTAATTTACATCAATAAAATATCAGACTTATGAGGTCAAGATAATGCAGACATTAAATTCTAATTTTACTCTCCACTGCTTGCAAATAGTAAAACACTTCCAAGATTTCTACAGAACCAATCTAACATCAGTTCTGGAAGTCATCCACACTTACAAGATGGTTTAGAGATACCCTTACAGGGTCAAGGTCTTTAGACATCTGAATGTCCTTGGCTAGAAGCCAGGGGAACAAAAAGTTAGAAAGGATGTAGCATTGTAAAGGAAAATTAAAGAAACGATTAAACAGTACTAACTAAATAAAAAAAAAACCCACTGGCACTTAACAAGCAAGAGATGCCATTCCCTCCCCAACACACACCTTTTTTTTTTCCTTTGTCCAGAAAGGTTCAACTGGGATTTTTGATTGTTGCTTCAAAACAATCTTTCAATTTACTGGCATGATCTAAGTGAACCACACATGAAAGAAATCCCTAGCATAGATGTTAGGCTATTTTCCCACCCCTACTCCTCACAAGGCTGTACATCACAGAAGTCCTGGGAAGGAGAAGCAGCATGCTGGGGGTTGGTGGACATTGCACTATGTCAGTAAGAAGATAGGGGTATAGTGGTGTAAACTTAGGATTGCCCCAGGCTGCTGTACTGCAGATCCCAGGCCTAACTGGGACTAACTGGGATAACGTAATAAGTAAATCAGAAAAAGAATGAGTTCAGGATTAGAGCATGCATGCACACACACAAGTCACCCAGACATCTGTCTACGTCTAGTAAAGGGATATCAACCTTGAGCTGTGCTTCTGGTCAAGTACAGGCCTGAATCTTACCATGACATCCCAAACATGTGATACTGCTGTAGAAGCAGTGGCTGCTTTGGCTAAAGCTAGATAATTCGTCTGCTTTGCATGGATAACCTCTCCGGTGCCTGTCTTTGTACCATTTAACTCCAAAGCTAAGTTTTTAGATACTGCTGACCATCAGGCAATTTTTCCTTAAGTTTCCTTTTGTTTCTCCTACATGCACTATTCATTAATACTTTTCTCATTACAAACTTTCTTTACTAATGTCCTTTAAGTTTTGTAATTTCCTAGATATATTTGTTCATGTTCTCCCCAGATGCTTGGTTATCTTTCATGCACTGCATTAAATCTCCAAGATTGCGTCTCCTTTTTCTCATCCCTACCTGACAAGAACTGAGTTCTGGTCTGGATGAGGACGTGTAGTTATGGTGCCAGGATACTTTCATTATCAGATGCTTGCTAATGCATGTTAAAGGTTTTACAGAGAGAAGAATGATTTTTGCATGCGGTAAGTCTACTGGGGATAAAAGAGTTTGTGTTGTTCCGGGTAATGTTCAATGCAATTGCTGTATCCTTTGCTAGATGAAGATTTTACTATATACTTGATCTGGCATTGCTTAACTGGTACTTAAGACCTTTGAAACATTAAGACCCAGAAACATTGGGTTTCCTCTGGAAAATAACTAGTTTCCTTTTAGTGAAGTGATTGAAATTGCTTTTTATAGTGAAAGAGAGTTCAGCTAACACGCAAGTCAGCTGAAAAAAATTTTCTGCCCATGAAGCATTATCTAATTACACCAGCACTATTAGACAGACAGGCCAGAGCATGTGCTGTGCCAGGCACAACAGCTTCCCTTATCCCTCTTGCCATGCAACAATGCCACATGGTCAGGACTCAGCACAGAAGACAGACCAAAGGACCAAAGTCCTTGTAATCCTTTTAGCAGGCTCTTGATATCATCTGAGACAAGGGAAAATGAGATTTGTGGATAATCTCAGCTCATCTTAGCTCCAAATGCCCACAAGAAAAACATGACTGTAACCTGCCACATTTATGCACACACTGTCTTTTGCTCTTTTCTGGAATCATGTAGCTCAGACAAGTAGAAATACAGTGGTGGTTTCTAGTCCACTGGACTTTTTACAACTGCGAGAGTACAAATAAATCCAGTTTTCCCTCTGGCTGGCACCACTGGTGGGCTGTGCTAATAAACCAGAAAAAAATCCCGCAGTTCTGTTGTGATTAGAAACCTTTGGTGTGTCAAAACATAGCAACATATCTGCAGTTTGGCTGCTTGCCCTAGGAGTTTACACCACTGTTTATCATAAGCCTTTAGTTTCCAAAGCTGGCACAGCAGCAACCAGAACATAAACCAAACCATCCAGAAACTGTCCACAGTTTGCAACCTGTGAAGCAGTGCAGCACTAAGAGGAGGTGATGCTGCCTTCTCTTAATTTTTTACCCTGGAGTCAATAAATAACAAGAAGAAAAAGCACAGACTGTCAAACCTGAATGGAAGAGCTGATTCAGTAGTCAAGCCCTGATCTTCAGCATGTTCACTGAAAGTTCTGGGCTTTTTTAAGGAAAGTTTCCCTGTTCTTACATAACCTTTGACAGTTTGCTACAGCAGGCTAAGTGAGGGAACAAGACTAACAGATATGAGATATTTTTACTGCTTCACCCAAGGATTCACAGAATTTGCTGGGAATTATAACACTTGTTCAAAACAATGTGTGATTCTTCATGTTGCTATCAGTGCTAGGAGAGAATTCCACATAGCCTCCAAATGATTTGTACTGAACTATTTTACATAATTATTTAACATCCTTCTTCAAACTAATAAATCTTCTAAATTGGTTTTTGAAAGGAACCAAAGTGCTGTTATTAAATATCTCTGCAAAATAACATCATTATCTATCGAAGTGGAAGTCATTAAGCTGCTGTTCCTACCGACAGTTGTGTGTGTTACCATGAACTTAGCCGTGACAAATGCTTTCCGAGTTAACTTACAGGAAATATATCTGCATCAATTAACACAGATTATATGATCAAGGAACAAGATCGGTGAACCATAATGAATTTGGTCAATATCTGCTCTAAAATATGACATCTATTTATCTAAGTGTGGTATCTCAGCTTCTTGTACTGCATCTCTTCCTGTTCCCCTCCCTTTACTAAACATTTACTAAAACCAATGCTAGTGTAAACAGAATATGTGTAATATTTTTAAATGAACTTCCACTACAATACTTTTACCCACAATTCCTTTAATACCATTTGCTTGCCTCACTACCATGAGAATCTACTGTTGATATTGTGAACAGCAAGTCCTCTAAACAATCCCTGACTCAGAAGAGATCCACCACAGACGTGCAAATCAGTAGCATTTTTCCCATGTTACACAGTGCCACCAAAGTAGGAGCTGATGGTGTGATAGCATCTCAACAGTAGGACAGAATGCCAGCTGTACAAACACATGGCCTGGCCTGTGATAAAATCATTTTTCGTCTTTACAACAGCTGTAACAATGTCAGAGCTCCTTGGAAACACAAAATCTCTACAATTTCTTTAGTGGGGAAAAACCAGGGAACAGTCTCAATGTAGAGTATCACTGACTGTTAGCCTGGAATTCAAGAGTATTAGCTACAGGAAAAAATCTCTTGAATCAGTTAAAGGTCAACATTTCAAATTCTTTTACCATGCATTTGGCACCATCACATCCTCAGCCACATCTCCCTAATTTCACCAATGGCATTGAAGATCTGAGACTCCCCGCTCGGTGCTGAAACCTTTGCAGAACTTTGCATCCACCCAGGACAGAATGGCTCAGTGCAGTTCTGTGTGGAAATGCTTTCCACAGATGAAAACAGCAAAGCTCACGCACAAGTCTGCCAGCAATGCTCTGCTAGTCTGTGTCTAAGACCAGAGCCTCTGCTTTCATTGACTTTAAGAGAGTGAGGAGCATTTACAAAGGAAGTTGAGTCTGGGGTAAGAAGGATAAGATCACCTCAACATTGGATAGGAAGAAGTCTACCCTAGAGTCAGGACCCATACTCTAAATCATAAAGACACGCGAGTCCAGGATTTCTTCAGCTTTCCTCTTCCAAATTCTCTAAGTATGGTACTGTATTTTTTATTCTGCTGAAACTCATACCATTCAAAAGTGTCTCCATTTGAGCACACATTTTGAGAGCTGTGTCTCATTTTTGAAGGGAGCATGCTCAACAATTTGCAAGGCCTCATCAGGGGAAATAAATTTAGGCATAAAACAAATGGACATATCCCTAACCATCAAAAAGTTGAAAATTTTAAACACACACACAAAAATATGTCTGCATATATAAATGTAAAAAACCTTATTGCACTAAGTCCTTTTTTCAAAATATAGCTGACAGCACAGCATTAAGCAAATATACCAATAAATCTGAGTGTAACCATTCTTGTGTGAAGGAAACAAAACAACTTCTACACGCTCAGCCTACTAAAACACATTGCCAGATATTTTAGAACAGATCAAGAATTTGTTGCTATTGAGAAATGAAACATGCAACCTCTGGAGCCAGACTTGTCACTGGTGAACAGTAAAAACCTAATAATGTCCATATTTATTACGTAGTCTATTGCTGTTTACCCAAGAAATCACTGCACACAAAAAATGACAGGGGAAAAAACCAAACAAAACCCAACCAAACAACCTGAAAAATCCTGATGTATGCTGCTATCCCCTTCTGTTCATTTATCATGAGATAAATGATTATAAAAAGAAGAGAAATTAAACTCACTTTGTTTATCCTTTTCGCTTTTTTCCTCTGTCAATATTTCCAGAATTTCTTAATTTAAACAAAAAGAAGGAAAAGTTATTTTATAGAGGACAGAAAACAGGAAAGGGAGAAGAAGAAATAACAACGAAAGGAAGATGGCTATGTATCATTTTATCTCCTCCTGTCAAAATAAAAGTTTTTTATTTTTCTTATAGTACTTCAAAATAGCCTCTACCAGGTCTGTTCTAGTCTTAGCTTACAACTAATTTCCATTAGCATTAATAACTGACGTGTGCTCACATCAAAAGAAGAAGACACTTTACTTTGTCAAGTCTTAGAACAACAGGTTTAAATGAAAAAAACCTTGGACAGTCTTGGAGGTAAGCGAAGCAATACATACAAGTTTATAAAGGATATTAAAGCATACTCAGCATACCTGAAAAGATTTTACAGCAGTGATAGAAGGCCTAAATAAATCATGCAAATGAATAAAAGAGGACTATAAAATCTTTATAAAACAACACAAGGAGAAAAAGTAGAAATGGCATATAATACTAAATTATTGCATTAAAAAGCAATCAACTGAAAATACCCAGAGAGCTTTTAAACATTTGCAAGATAACGTCTTTTTATGAAGGATGCTGGGGAATGAAGATATTGCAATTATCAGACAAAACTAATGGTCAGAACTGCATACTTTATCAGCCTCCAATTCATATTCTGCAGTTTTAATCCAGTCATTTACATTCTTTGTTTCCCAATTTTGTCATCTTCATTATAACAGTAATATACTCACATGTGTATCAGTGTACAATTAGATAAACATCTGCAAAAATATGTAGGTCTATGGAAAGATGAATAAATACAGATATTGGTATTTCCTAGTTTGGAAATAGTTCTAGTTCTTCTCTCTTCACACCTGAAACTGAAATGTCCGTATTTCCTTCCTAGGTCCACTGCTCCACATCCCCAAGAGTGACGTTCAAAAACCAATATAAAAATACATATTTGTGTTCATAAGTATGTGTTTGCATACATTTATGAATATATACTCACAAATATATTCACTTACACATGAACATATATATGAACCATAAGATAATACCACCACAACGAACATAATTCTGACTACCCATTATGCCTATGAAAATGCAGGGAAGCCTTCCTGGTAGCAGCCACGATATGATATATTTACATGTAACGCCTTTTTCAAAACTGAAGTGATGCTGTACCAGTGGTAACTTAATTATATAGCAGTCAGATTCCAAGGAAATTAGAGCTATTTTAAAATATGAAAAACAAGCTGAAAACAAAGCTAAAAGAAGCCACCTTGTAGAAAAGAGATATATAAAACTATGTGCTAGAAAAGGCCTTTTGAAAATGAAAAGCTCATATAAACCAGAAGTAAATCCTGTGTCTTTAATTCTCTGCCTTTAATTGTCTGTGCTCTTCTCTTGAGCTTTTGTACCTGGGCTTACACTGCCTGCATCTCAGACATGGATGGAGGCAGCCCCATGCCCTTAGCTAGGAGTCAGGGTACCCTGCTTGCTGGCACCTGGGGAACCCCCAGAACCTTGTGCACCCCCCCATTATAAATTTCCCTCTGATTTCATTTATGATAGAGGAGACAGCAAAAGCTCCACCTTATTGTTCTTCCACCCCTTGGAATGAAATAGTACTTAATTTCCTGACTGTGAGGAAGCCCATCCGTAGAAGGAACGTGCTAAACCTTCCACTGTGGAACTCCCATTTCAAAATATCAATGATGCATTTTTACCTATATGAGGAAATGATCACACACTATTGGAAATCTCCAGTTAAAAATAGTTCCTACTTCTAAATATCTAATGTTTTATTGTTAATCTATTATTTAATTAAAATACAAGTGAGGAAATGTCTACAGAAACAGTGATTCACATTGTGTTACTGCTCACGCCTGGCCACTTTATCAGTGGAGACAGATGTGCAGTTCTGAAAGAGATGTCACAACAACAATGTGGCAACATGCAGCAACTCCCCTCTAGATGGGAAGCCTGCTATGTTACGTGCTGAATATATTCACCATACACACCTAGGAGTCCACAGCTTTAGCTGTGAACCCTTGGAGGATGGGGAGGGGAGGGAGTTATCAAAAGGCAATTTAAGATACACAAGTGAAATAGCATGAGATCCCCTATTTCTCTTGTGAAACAAAGTTTTCTTCTTAGACTGTAGCAAAAACATTTGAATAATTTTAAAACTATTATTTTTATCAGTTGTTGATCAGCACAAAGAACACAGGTTCATCTTTACAACCCTATTTAACAGGTAACGTGAACATTATCACAGCAGTGTTTTCAGCTTCAGTTAAAAAAAGAGTTCTAAGCCAGTGTCTGTTTTTACAGGTACCTCATATACCTTTTTAAAATCTTTTTTAAATGTCCCATCTGTAACAAGCAAGTAACCACTTTCATTAATTGAAAAACGTATTTTCTGCAGCCTGTATTACATAAACAGATGTGTGTGCAAGTGTGTGCCTCTGTATCTGTTCGCATGTGACTGGATCTGTGGTAAAGATGGAAGCATTTGGCATGATCTAAACAAACATTTTTCCATAGAGTTCCAAAAACCCAAACAACTCAGTGTCAGTGTGCACATTCGTAGGGGTGGCAGGTACAATATGACAGACACGGGGCTATAGTTCGATAACAAATCCTGGCTCAAGTAATGAGGCTGTGTAAGCTGAGTAGTACAATCTGGTTTAGCTACGCACATTACTAGCCAGGTGCAACCAACGCTGAGTTGATGCTACCACATGTGTAAGTCTCAATATGAATTTCCTGGTGTCCATTAATCCAGGCATTCACTCCCTATTCTGCATCCCTATTTCTTTGACATGGGCAGTGGTATTCATATTGCTTGGGCCAGCAAACTAAACATTCTGTTAGCCCTGTTGACTAAAGCAAACCTGGATTTAACTCTCCACCTTCAAGGAAGAATCTGTGCAGGCGACACCAGATGGTGTTATTCTCACCAGACCTCTTTTGATACAGATGGTAACTCAACACATTTTTTAAATAAAAGACTTCTTAATACAGTCCTCCAGCATTTTGTTTCTTACAGAGTACATCTCTGCATGTCATGTATCATGAATGTAGAAGCATGCATGTACATGATCACTTTGATGAGGGTTACCAGATACACATGAAATTCTAACAAACATAAATACCTTAACTTAATTAGCATGAAGCTAAATACTAAAGATTAATGTGACAAAAGCCAGGCCCAGCACACTGGAGGCAGCTTTTGTGCCTCCTGCTCAGCCCATCCTGCTTCCAGGAGGAATTGAAAACATTCCCAACTCCAGGATTTGAGATGACACCTGCATCCTAATCCAGGAGTCAACCTGCAGCGTGCTGATGTCCTAGCCATCAGATTTTGTTCATTTTACTCAGTCCCACAGTCCTAACAGTGTTTTTTATTTGCATTTAATCACTTTCTTTTGTTGCTACTTTCATAATAAGAGAATGTTTTGATTGCTGACACAGTCCATAGCAGCTGCTGTGGGCTTTGCATATCAATGTAAACAACTTCCAGTTTTTCATTATTTATGGGGCAAATTTTGCCCAATGTAACACAAAGCTGCTCTAGGTTTTGTTTGTCAGTATGTCACAGTCAAGTTTCTGAGTGTCACAGTCATCTACCACAGAGAAAATTGTTATTAAAAATGTATCAGTAATAGTCCCTGAATATATGCAATGTCAAATAGCATATTGAAGCTTTTCTTTTTTTAATTGCAAAGGGCATATGGCAAATCTGCCATGTGCAAATGCAATCATAAAATTTTCATAGATACCAATGCAAGTAAAGGATTAATCCAGAGGGACTCGTGATTATTTTGGCAAATAGTATACTGCAAAAAATAGTTTTTAAATACAAGTTCAACTTTACAAATTTTTCCAACTGTAAAAAAGGAATACAAAATAAACCATTTAGGCTTTTTGTTTCAAATTACCTTTCTTAAAAAAAGTCTTAAAAGGGTAAAGCAATAAGAAGATGGGATGAAATACTTAGTTTCATGACAAATTAAATGTTTCAAGTCAACCCAAAACATTTCCAGGCCAGAAACCAAACAGAAATATCCTGGAATCCCGTAACACTCATGAATAACACTGAAATAGGTATGGGCTATAAATATGAATAAATTTGCAAAATGTGACACCATGCTATTCTGAATCCATTATCTTGATTTACAAATTGTAAACTTGCATTGGTTTTCTATCCAGACTGTAGTTTGGCTCAAGTCTCATGCAGCTTTCTGCTGAAGTATTTGAAGAGCTTATTATAGCATAACACAAAAAGGAAAGAGCCAAGCCCAAGCTTCAGAAAATTATTTTTAGAACAAAATAAGACTAATGATTTATGATGGCCTAAAAGACAATTTTGCCTGACCTTCCGACTGCCTGTTATGGCTTTATTCTGGGGCTGCTGGTGAGAAATGTCACTATTACCAGCTACTCACAAAGCAGAACACACCTAGTATTTTACTGCAGAAGTTACCACAGCACCCACAAAAGCTGTAACTATGGAAGAGTATGAAATAGCATCAAATCCACTCAAAACCTACCTGCTGCTACTGCTGTCCAATACAAGGTGAAAAGTCCTGAGAATCTTGAAGGGAAAGCACTAAGGTGTCAGTAGCAGCTGGAAGACCCTGGGGCAAGAGGGGTTGATTGAAGACTTCAGGGTTAAGCACAGACAGCTGGGGGGTGTAAACAGGAGGAAATATGTCTCCTTGTGCCTCTGAGAAGGGACACTACTTCACAATACTGAAGAAGCAAGCTCCTGCCAATACAGAGTAAGAACAAAACATATAGAAGGATCCTATTTCAGGAATACCCAGCTAAATTATAGCTAGCAGATAGACAAATGCTTCTAGAAAAGCCAGCCTCCATTCATGTGAAAGTATCAATGGAAAAAAAAATAAATAAAGAAGTTACTATAGGGATGGCATATGGTAAAAAGAAGGAGCTTAATGCAAAGAAAATGCTGTTAGGAAACAAATAGATTATCTAGGGAAGAGCAGTCTGGACTCCACTGTAATAAGTTGTGATACACTAGTGTGAAGTTGATGTTAGAACTCCAGACCCACGCAACACTGATTAAAAAGTACGGAAAAGAAACTCCTCCAAATATAAAAACTGCAAAGAAATACTGTGGGCATATTTCAAGGGTATCATACATTACAGGAGGAAATGTAGACTTGAAAGACAAATCTGTGAATAAAGTTTCACCCCAGCACCACTACAAAATTACTCAGTGAAGATGAAATCCTGCCTGTGTGTTCTCAAGTCCACCACCCACTTCCCAAGGAGACGCTAAATCCTTCCCTCCAAGTTGGCTCACAGCATAGGGGATTGCTGCTTCTCCAGCTTGTCCCTGGCAGTGAAACAAGGTGAATAACAGTTTCACCTCCAGTCTTTCTGTCCAGAATATGCTCAGATCCATGTCCGGCTTACCCAAACCAAACCCAATGTTCATGCAGAACTGGTCTGATAGGCTTTAGGAGCTCGTAGAAGCTCCCCATTTCATGTCTTTCCTAGCCACATACACTGCAGTTGTAGTGGTTCCAACTTGCTAGCAACATGGCCATTTTGCCAGGAAACTAATATAATTCTAAAAAGTAAATGCTATCATTTAAAATACTGCAGTATACACACCACCGCTTCTGGTGCCATTGGATGGTTGCTAAAGACTTTTGCAAGAAACACTGTGCCCTAACATACCAATCTTATTTCACCCCTGGACAGATCATTAGAGATAAGAAATGCAAAATTCAAATGGTTTAGGTCTTGCTGTGGGACATATCAATTCCGTAAGAGCTCTGCCTGTCTGGCAACAAGGAAACCAAGAACAACAAATACCATAGGCAGCCTGGAAACTGAAGAACCTCCAGGGAGCTGCTGAGGTGGAGTGTCATCTGACAAGGCAGCAGGAGAGCTCAAGGGCTATACATGTACCAAAAAAGTTGGGAAACAATTGAACTGAATTCTGGGCACCCATGGAGAGCACGAAGTAATAGGAACCTCAGAAGGTTATCTAGCTAGGAATGGCAAACAGCAGCAAAACAGAACTATGGCAACAGAGCCCAAGGGTGTGAGAGCTGGGGGGTCACCAGGAATGTCACGCTGTAAGGACACACACAATCCTAGGGGGAAGCAGCTTTGTCGAAAATGAATTATTGCATACAGGGGGTGGAATCACTCTGTGGGTTCTGCCAGTGAAATTCAGGCTTACAGTTTCACTTCTGTCTCTTAGGGCATGTCTACATTGCATATTTGGCCTGAAGCCTGAGCTTAGGGGCTTTGGCCTGGCCAATCTCCTGACTGATAGCTGTTAGAGTCCAAATTAGCACACAACCGGTATGCCTTCCTACTGAGTGGAGGCGACTGAGAGCTGAGAGGCAGGAAGGAATGATTTCTTAACACACTTCTCAGCTGGGTTTGGAGTCCAAATGTATGAGTACTCCTTTCTCAGCAACACTGAAGTCAGTATGGGTTAGCCTGAATCCCTGTGGCCCATGGCAGGTCAGAGGGAGTGCCTTCTTCCCATCAGGTGGAGCTGAGACACACCAAGAAGCTGGGCTGTACTGCCCGTCAATTACTGCTTTCTGCTCTTAGTGCAAATTTCTGTGTTGACATTGCATCAAAGCATCTGAATGCACCTCAAGTCCAGGAAGGCTGGATCTTTGCTTCTCAGAAGCGAAACCTCAGTGTCACTGACCAGGCTAAGGGCAATGACACTGTTTATTTAACAGTGTGGATGGTTGGTAAATGGCGACATAAACATTGATTCAGGCCCAAGCCAAACACAGAATGCAAACCTGGCCCAAGTGGGGCCCCCAACTTACCAGTTATTCTACTCTGCAAGAAAGCAGAACAGCAATTAAAGAGGGATGAACTGACAGTGGAAAAGCACAGCTAAACAAAGAAACATATCTACAGCACACCATTACTGCCACAACAGAGGTAGTACTAAGCAAGCCTATAAATACTCCTCAAATCATGAAGATAGCAGCTGGGCACAGATATTTAATTCATATCAGGATATAGCACAGCTAAATTAGCATTGATTGCTTCCATGAACTATTTAATTGGGTAGAGTGCCCAGCAGCAAAACTGCACACCTTACAGACTTTCAAAACAAATCTCTCCAGCCTTTTGCTTCATTCGCCTTGCCTATCGATGTTTTAACAAACAAGTTAACAGTCAAGAATGTTCCCAACAAAAAAAGAACAATAATTAAACATTGGAAGAATGCTGATACAACATAAATATCAGATTACTATTTATAACCATTTTTCCAAAAACCCAACTCCAAGAAACAGTGTTACAAAAGGGGTTTGATAAGTAACGTGATCATGTAAACATTTGAAACTGGTCAAAAATGCAGCTTATTTCAGGCTTTAAAGGGTTACAATGAACTGTGTGTTGGGTATTTACTGACCAAGAGTAATGTAGTGAATAACAGTAAAATAAAAAGTCAATTTCAGAAAATTATGCTGTTTACACAGGCTTAATGAACAGAAAAGAGATGAAAGTCACCAAATAAGTTATTTTTTAGAAATTATTCACTCAGCTCTAACCATGCTAATTAATTACAGAATTAACAGACAGGTGACAATAGACTGATTAGTTTTTAGTGTGCCTATCCTGCAATACAATTAAGGCAAGAAAATTGTGATAACAAGTAACTAAGTTGTACAATGAAATTAGATCTTGTCTTTTAATTATAAGAAATTGTATCCTCATCAGCCTGTCTAACCACTATCCAGGACAATCACTACTACCAAGCACAAAACAAGAGACAACACACAATGGCTACAAAGGGTATGGGAAATAGAAATCCTTGTCAAAGAATACACGCTGAATCTCCAAATAGTGCACGTCTTCTTCATTGGCCCCAGAAACTGAGTATTACATACAGATATTATGGATCAATAACAACATTTTAAGAATAAGAAAGAAAATACTATACCTGAGGCTAGCAATTGTGTTCCCACTTGCCACACCACAGCAGACAGCAAGGAAGTATTGTAATGCTGAGATGTATCTGAAGGAAATTAGACCTGCTGTTATTAGCAAATGTCCAATATATCATGCCTGAGTCCTATTTAACTGATTCACATGAAGCAAGTTATACCACAACCGTTTGTCTTGTCAGAATTAAATGCAGTTAACTACAGTACTTTGATATAAAATGTTGGAAACTGGCTTGACTTTTAAGACTGGCCATCTACTCAGTGAAGCTTTCTCTGCAGATGAGTGAAACACATAAATGAGAACAAGCAAACAGTGCCATGATATCCGAACCAGTAAAATTTAGCTTCTGTAACCAGATTCTGCAAACTCTGACAGAAGATTTTTCAATGTTTGGGACATTTATAGAGTACTGCTCCCATATGGACACTAATGCCAAACAATCTATAAACTCAGCATGCAGCCTGTTACATTGCTAGAAAACTTACAGTACATAATTATGGAATCTCTTATGTATACTCCTCTGATCTGCTACTCAAACCTTTGTTTCTCTGATACCTCCTCCCTGTGAAACTGAAATTAACCACAAAGTACAACTATGCAAGCCTTATTTCCTTAGGAAACCAGACTACAAAGAGGCATCAGATTCATCTATTTCTGAAATTCTCACTCCATTCATGTTTCAGGCTATTCAGTTCATTCCTGCAAACCCAGGTAATTTGAATATTCCCCTGAAAACTCTGAATTTGGGGTTCTGATCACATCACAAACTCAGAAGTTTCAAAGATTCATTAAATGCCAGGGAAAATACAGCACTGTGAAGCAAAGCAAATATTTGAAATGATAGCACTAAAAACTCCACTATCAAAATATCCCAGTATATTTTTGGATTGGTGCCATTCCTATGTTGCAAATTCATGACTATTTTAGGTTTTTGCCTTTTTTTCTTTCTTTTTTCTTTTTTCCCAAGGCTATCAACTCAGTAATTTCTCTTGGGGATTTGCTCATTTTTGTGCTTTTTTTTAAAATGTATCTGCTTTTATACAAATGTTGGATATCTCAGTTTTGCTTACACTTTTAGTGCTCAGATGATTTGCTCTGATGGTGCCGGTAATCTGTGAAATTGAAATATGTGACAAAAAGCTCATGTAAAAAAAGATTCAGAAATAAATCTGGAAACTGGAATCAAGGCAAGGGATGATGACATGTCTATATCCATTTTACAGAAACACGAAAGTGTTGGTGGCCTTTAGTTCATCAGCACTCACATGTACAAAGTGTGTGAGCTAGTTTATACTTTAAGCTCACCCATTTGCTCCAGCAGCCTCTATGGATCAAAGGGGATCCAACCTAGAAAACAGTTAGGAAGACAGCAGGATGTTTGACAGCAGTACTAGAACAGCTGGTGCAATGAGCTACTGCATCTCAAATGAGCATAGAAAACAAATTACTATCCCCTTTTCTGTGTTTACAGAGGGATGAGGATGGGGAATAAAATCAATCAAAGAAATACCCATAAATAAAAGCAAACCTCAAAAAATATAAAACCCTCAGAGGTGAGATTCTGTCATGAATAGGCTTTCTGGAAATCCAAGATCTTCAAAATCATCACACTTCTTAAATGAAGGGACACTGAAATAACACCTGCATATTTAGGTGTAGGGCAGTGTGGTTATGACTTAAAATCATTAAAATGAGAAATGGGTCGCTTAGAACACTGATCAATGAACATGACATTAATGAAATAGTGCACCTCATATTTCATTTTCTTTCCTTTGACATTAAGAGTCTTGGCAAGCATATAGAGAGAGACAGTGTACACTCTATCAATAGTATCTGATGATGATGATCCTTCTTTGATAAATGCATGAACTGAGAGATCTGAGTCTTTCCATGGCAACTTTAAGTCTTTGTTTGACTAGTAAAGAAAAGCATCATCAGGAATATGAATGGCAGATCAGCTTTCTTTACTCGCATGTAGGAAGAAAGAAGGATGGAGTGACAAATATGAAAGCTCTCATACTTGACATAAACATTTTCTTAGTAGTATGAATTGGTTTCTAGCTACTGTAAGTACAAGTTACATGCTCTCTGTTCTATGCAGTTTGTAACTCCCATCCATTCCCTGGCCATTAACATAAAAATTAAAAATGTGTAACATCTCAGTCTTGATTTGTTTTTACACACTCAAATACAGGTTCAAGACTCAGAATGCTAAATGCTTAACTGAAAAAGGATTATGGTATCATTAACTGCATCCTAGCTCTCTGAAAATCCTTTCATGTTATGATCTATTAGCTTCAGCAGTCAAGATTCAGATGACTGGCTTCACTGTACACTGTGGTTAGGTAAAAGTAAATGACAAATATTTTCTGTGAAGGAAGGTCCAGGGTTTTTTGAGAGTCAGAATAAGTGAAATATGAATGATCGAGAATTATTACTTAGAGACAATGGAGTTTAATAAGCCAGTTACAATAAGTGTGTAATGGTACAATGGGGCTAGAGGCACAGAGTGAATGGAACTGTGCACATCCATTGCCTATGTACTAAACTGGATCATGCCCCACAGTACAAGCTTTAATCTTGCCATGTACAGCAACAGCCTTTAACTGGAAAGGCATGCCTGCCTTAACATAGCAAAATAATGTCTTTAGCAAATGAAACATTCTAGCATTTATCATTCTTACTGTGGTAGCATTCTGTATGTGTAAATTTCTTTTGATGGGTTTTACCTGCAAAAAAGAGGCCTATCAATTTTTAATTAATTTTCTGGTGATGTGCGATGAGCTTTTTCAGATTATTCAATTAACAGTGTTGCCTCTGATTGGATAAAGGAGATGTACACCAAGTGTATTTAATTTTTTGTTTAAATGGTATTTTTGCACAGTTTGTCTTATAAGCAGTTGTAAGCTTGGAGGAAAATCTGTTCCCTGTCAAATTTTCAGTCCTGTTCCCCATGCCACTTGTTTATGAACCTGGTTTATTATGGTTGACTCCTTAATGATATGCTCCATGGCTCTTGTTAGTTTATTTTTCAGTAAGAGTAATACAACTTTTTTGAATACTTGAAAAAAATTAAATGGAAGCAAGTAGTCCACTGGTTTATGCTCACATCACTCTGCCATGCTTCAACCAAATAGTGATCATTTAAACCAACTACTGATTTAGTTCATAAAAGAGCTTGAACAGTGGGTAGAAATATTAATCACTCATTGTAAAAAATTAAAATGGAGTCTACGAGATTAAATCCTTCCCTTTAAAACCAATAAAAAGAGAATCCTACCTTAGATACATTTTATGACTAATGATTTAGCAGACTGGGGTAGTACTTGCACCATTATGCATGATCACAAATGCATCTTATCCCTGGAAAAATAAATCAGCGCAACATCATACTCTCTCTACAGCTTGAGAGATGGAAGCAGTACACTAGAGGAAGCAGTCTCTGCTTTGGTGAAGAAGTAATCCCCAGATTTCAGTTTATGGTTTAAAGGCTACTTTTTGTATTCTCCACTACCCAGAGGCAAAAATGCACAGTTTTCCAGAGCAACAGATTTTCCTCTTCCTATGTAAATACACAGAGCAAGAGTCACTATTTCTTTCTGACCTAAAGAAGCACAAGAGTGCTGAAAAGAGAGGAAGAGAGAGACTGCTGATCTAAAACCTTCCTGTACCAAAATAGGTTATAGCCTGCTGGGCAGAGCAGCTGAGGGAACATGCTTTGAATCTTACACAGGATTCAATTTCAGTTTGCCACACAGGGCAAGAGCTCCATCCAGGACAGATTTACAAGGAAATCTAAATGGGTGATCTCCTTGCTACTGCTTCCCCCACTTGCCTTTGGAGCTTGCAATAGCTGTGCAGTTTATTTTCCCCCATCACATGTACCACTGAGGCCGCATCTTTCCATTGCAATTAGAGAGGTAACTGATTGCAAGGAAGACCCGCTGTGGTTTGTGCAGAGCCTTCAGTTCACTGAGCTCCCAGCAGGCAGGTGAGCTGGGCTCTTGCAGATCACTAGGTGTCTCAGTTCTGTGAAAGCACAAGCACCAGACAAATTTCTGGCTACCTGGCAGCAGCAGAGCTCAATGTGATTCAGCAGCAGAGCAGAAAGTGTCAGGGGAACTCTCAAACCTTGGTCAGAATATAGAGTTAGGCACCTTCTTGATGCACTGGGAAGTAGAACAGAATTTTAAAAACTGCAGTTTGTGATTTAGGAACTTAATTTTGTGTTCAAAGGGATGCATATACTTCAAGCCACTGTTAGGTCCTTACTTTGCAAAATAGTCCTAAACAAACCAGAAGTGTCCATGCCATTTTGATATATGTGTTTCACTTGAGCTGATCTATCTTGCTTATTTCAAAAGGAATTCATGTCATCTATTTGTCCTGTTAGCCATGTGTCCTTATCACCAGGCTGTAGCTGTTTATTGTGTCTCTTCTACCTCCTTCTGAAACTGTTGTGTAGACATTTCCACCTACCACTTGGACTAAATTAGAGACAACATGCTTAGTGACAAAGGGGCAAAATGTCTTGCTGTAGACCCAATAGGTTTGCTCAAAGCTTTCTTCAAGTTTTGCTCACCTGAAAGGCTAAATCCTGGTTGATTCAGCTGTCAGTCAATACCGGATATTACAGCTGACCACACATCATTTCTCTGGATGTTGTTAGCTCTGATGGGCTGCCTAGTCTAGGGTGGGTCTTTGAACTCTGGAAAACCCTACTTGCTGCTGCTCCTAACTGCTTGCTTGGTGTTTGTGGACCTTCTTAAATCCTTTTGTGGAGTATTGTCCTTAGGAAGCTACATTTGGTCTGAAACATCCATATTACTTAGTTTATTGCACAGTCAGTTGAAAATACTGCCTGTTGTTCCAGAGAATAACTTTGTTTCAGACTGTAGGCTTCATGGGTCTATGATACCCAGGGGGATGAGCTGAGATAAGCAAAGAATAAACTGTTTTATCTCAAGTTGATGAACTGAACCCTGTTCACATATTTCTCTGTCTCCCAAGAAGGTCAACATATCTGCATTTATGAATTCTTCATGAAATTACTTAGGCAGACTGGGGGGAATATCTTCATACCATCACACTGCTGATGCGGACACTATTACCATAACGGCTGTGAAAGTCAGGGCTCTCTCTAGCAGAAAATTACCATCAGCTCAATTAACTGCTGTTCAGTAGTCTCTGCAGATAGGATGATAATCAGCAGTTGTTGCTGGAGACACAAGACTTATAGATCTGTTAAAGCCAAACACAAATACTAGCATTCAAGAGAATCAAGCAGATTGCAGCTGCTCCTTAGAGAATAAAGCCTTCAAGATGCTGTGCAGTGATGGCTACTTGCTAAAGAAATAAACCTATGCGTGCACTGTATACGTAGCTCACATCAAGCTGCAGGAACATGTCCTCATATCCCTTACTCAGAAAAGTCCAGACAATCATGTCTCAGCCTGAAAACCTCTTAGAAACAACTGATGAAAATGACTTTCCATCATCAGAAAAGTATTCACACCTCAGCAAGAAGCTAAATAAGGACACTGTTCTGGGAGTGTCCCAGACACTGAACTATCATTTTTAATCCTCTTAAAGATGCACAAACACAGAAATCTCCTAAGGTGCTTAGCACTGTATTTGACAGAAACAATCCACGCCTGTACAAAGGTAAGGGAAAAGGAACTAAGCAGACATGCCCACATTCATGAGCAGAGAAAGTTCATGGACTGGGTCAGCTAAGCATGCACACATTGCAGATCAACGCGCAGGGTAACAGGCATCCTGCCTGCTTTCTGACAGTATGGCTGGAGATCATATCTCAGGAGGCTCATACACTGTCTGGACTTCAGATCCCGTGAGGCGCTGGGGCCACATGTGAAAAGCTAAGCTGGCCTTTCCTGGCAAATCCACTCAAGAGCCACAGCATGGAGGGAGATCATTTTATGAAGCAGATTCTAGACTAACAGCAAACTCTTTTATTCTTTTGTTTAGGTTTTATTGGCTTTCTGTTTCTGAAAAAGGTCACCTAAACCCAGCAAACTCTGCTACACAAACACAGCTGGACCTACCCCATACATCATTGTTTTCTAGAGCAACTTAAAAAAGCATTCCAAGCAAGGATAAAAGCACAGTACTGTACATAAAAACAGCTGGATACACCTAATACTTCATTGTTTCCTAGAGCAACTTAAAAGAGCAGCCTAAGCAAGAATGAAAGTACAGTTCTGTTTATCTCCTTGCTTGTCTTCTCTTACATTTTCTTTTTTTTTTTCCCTCTTTCATTCTTGTATCTTTCATCCTCATTCTTTACACATTATATTTTTTCCTCCTTTTTGTAATTTTACCTTCATTGCCATCTCTAAATCATCTTTCTTACCTGTGCTACTTCAAGAATAGCTTATGCACACCACACAGCTATCCTGTCACTAGTGCCATATCTACAGGAGACACAAACTTTCCTCTTAGGTGTTGGATTCCATGTGGACTTGCATCAAAATAGCAATCTGGATTACTGAGATATAATGAGAGAAAAAAAAGTGAAACCAAACTCAGATGTATGACTTAAAAAATAACTATGGTTTGGTGATTGGTTTGAGGGTTTGGAGGGTTGGGGTGGGGGGATTGGTTTTGTTGATGGGTTTTTTAAAACTCTTTTCTGTAGCTATTATGGGTTACTGTTAGGAAAAGCAACTGAATACATATCCATGACCACTTACAGGGTCCAAAATATACTATTCAGGGAAAATATGGCATGCAAGCGTAAAAAAAAAAGACTCTGAAAAATCACTACAAAATATGGTGAAATCTTGGGGGTGGAGGTCTAGCTGGTTTTAATATCCTAATTTATTTTTTCTAGCTCCATAAAGATTATTTTCTAGGCCAAATTCTTATTGTGAACATCAGAAACAGTGAAAGTACATACAACTAGGTGCCATGAAGAACATCTGTGCAACTTTGAAAAATGTCAGAAATGAGCAGAAAATAAGTTATGTGTGATGAGACCTAGAAAATCTGTTTGTTCCTGGTAGCTACTCCTTAGCAGCCATCAGCTCTTCTGTAAAATCAAACATCAAAGGTCTGAAATTCCACAATGACTTTTGATGTCAGCACAAGTTCAGTAGTTAAAGTTGAAGACTTGTCACATGAGGAGTTTACGCCAATTATAAAGCATAAAAAAGAAGTCACACACACGCAGGCATATGTTCGTTATTAAAACAAGTCCACCAGCTCTCCTCTTCTGAATGTTTGGCTTATTTTATGAGAAAATAAAGATGAAAAATAGCTCTGGTTTTCAAGGTAAAATGCATGAAAGAAACATAAATGTCAGTAGTCACTTTGCCTACATGTATAATCTTTCTGGACTCCTTTTTCAACTGAACTGTGCTGCTACACCCTCCAGCTTAACCCTCACCTGCCCTGGCCATTTTTCTGTAATGGTTACTTTTTTCTCTTCAGATACAAAAGCCTGGTTTTCTACTTTTTGTACCATTGCCCAATGGACAGATTGGTTACCCATGGCACAAAATGGAATAAAATAACTTCCCCTATGCATTAAAAAGATGACAGGTTGTCTAAATTTTGCCTACCATGCATCTTTTAACTGCCCTTTAATACTGCTAACACTTCATAAGGCTATAACTATCCCCTAATGAGCGAGCAGACCCTCTATCAGTCCACAATAGCATGGCTTTTTTATAAATCATTTTACAAAATGTTTTCACAGGCAAAAGCTATAATGTCTTGAAGTTTATGGGTATATAAAATATGGGTGTGAGGACAGATAAGCTGAGAAGTAAAAATGCAACTGAATCAAGCCCAAGTGCTGCACTTCCCAGCCAGGTGATGGGGCAGAGTAGGGAGGACTCTGTTTACCTGAAATATTATTGTTAATGTACTTGCTTTTAACTTCAAATCAAATCGTCCAAAACATCATAACAATTGGGTATCCAAACCTCACTGCCTTTCCAATAGTTGCTTGTGAACTTCACAGTAAAACAGCTTTCCCACAGGGAATATTGATGTATTAATATCTCATGGAAATGGTGTGACATTCTCCTAAGACAGGCAGGCTGCTGTTGGAAACACAACTGGTTTCCTTTCACCTCACCCGATACACTGCTGCAAACCCATCTTCCCAGATTCTGCATCAGACAACCTTGCCACAATGACTGCCATAGAAAACCAGAGCTTGACAGGCATCATGGCTCCAACCTGAGCAACCCTTTGAACTTTGGGAGCTTCCCAAGCTGCTTCCGAAACGACAGGAGCTTCCCAGGGAGCACCTTGAGTCAGAAGTTATGACAGCTGCTGATTGTTTCATTTAGGAAAACTTGAAACACATTATTTTCCTGAATCACGTTTTCCTTTGAGTGAAGAAATCTGAAATGTCACTTTTTGCTCCAAATCAGTACAAAACCATACCGGAATTCATGTCTCCTCCAGCACCCCTCCCCATCGTAAAACTCCAGCACCCCTCCCCATCGTAAAACTTCTGAGTCTCGGCTAGTTCTTCGGTGCCTTTATGCCTTTGAAAATCACCCTCTAAGCTCTCTCTGATGAAACAGTGAAAGCAAGCATGTGCAACTACTTAGTCAAATACTGTATGTTTATCTATTCTCATCATATTCAACACACAAATAACTGTTCAAAAGTTTTGGTTCACGGTATTGTAGGAATGACTCTTCCTCATACAAATGCCCGTATTAGAATGCTGGAAAGATAATTCAGGCATAAATAAGAGCATTTATGGTTATTTATTGTTTGCCACTTGGTGTTCATTATTCTTTTTGTAAAACAACGTTGTTTATCAAGTAAACTACAGCCTATGATTTCTGCAACCATCCACACAGTACACATAATGAACGGTGAAAGAAGCATGCAGCCTATGTAAGTAACAATTTGGAAACTTATTTCCCCAAATTGATCTGTTAACACTTACAAAACAACAGTTACTCACAGGAAGTTGGAAGCACAAAAAATGAGAAAATTACCTGCTAAACACATACTACCAGTTCTTCCACCCACTATAGTAAAAAGAGCATGCAGCAGTGAGGAATTAGCTCTGCCACCTCTCCCCGCTACCACAGCATGCCCTGCCACTTGGGCTGAGGAGAGGATTTTCTACAGCTGCCTCTGGTCTCCCACTGCTCCCTGGATCATGGGAGCTGCTGGGCTGCTCAGGAACACACCATTTGTGCTGGAAAGTATCCTAAGGCTTTTGAAATCCCAGCTGCCACAGGCAGCTCTTGGGAAAACAAGATCCATACAATCTTGGTGCAAAATTGTATCACCACAAAATAACACAAAAGGTTTTTGTGCTATGGTAATTGGATCCCATCCACAGCATTCACTTTAAGACAAATAGGAAGTAATGAATGAGACTTAAATTATTTTTGGTATGCACCAACAGCCTGGATTTCGTTAAGACCAGAGATATAGATAAGGAATGCAGTGGCCATAGTTTCTTTTCCTACAAGCTGTTTTCAGTGGTTCTCCATCTAGTATTTCTTTAGCAATGAACTCAGGCCTGCTCTTTGTTTTCTTGACAATTGCATCAAGTAGGCTAAGATGAAGACGGAGGCCAGGTAAGCTGCAGTGTCCTCTCTGTACGGATCATCCAAGAGCTATATACTGAGGGGGCCATGACAGCGACATCTCTGCACTGCTCCACTTCACAGTGATATCCATTACCTGGAATACTTATGCATTCTTGGCCTCACAGCTTTCAGTACTACTGGATTACCTGGAGAGACTGCCAGCTTTTATCAACAGATTAAGGGTGCTGAGCAGTTCACAGGATTATGCCCTATCAGATACAAGAACCACCAGCCATTACATAATATTTCTGACTGCTATCTAAGTCCTTTTAAATATCCACACACCACTTTCAGGAGGGGAAACCACAGCAATCCCCTTGCACTGGGAAGTTGCAGGAGGCAAAAAGCAGGCAATAAGACCATGAGCTCCTCTGCCTCAAATAACACCTGAAGAGTCTTTGGGGGCAAAGGCAGCGAAGCAGAAATAGCATGTTTCTGCTGATCTCTGGAAGCCTTCCAACTTCAGCTTTTCAACTGAGTCAGATGCATTGCAGGGTATTAGTTACGGGGTTTAGCAGAGACGTGTCAGGCTCCAGAGACGCAGTAGCAAGCTGTGAGGCTGTTTGGCCCACTCTGTGCTCACCTGTCTCGCACAAGGGGAAATAGAGCGCAGCCACTGCCCCAGTGAGTCAGTGCAGGCTCCTTCTGCAGGGGGTCCTGGCAAGTGTCAGCACAGCCAGCAAAGCTGAGGTCAGTGTGTCAGAAGTTAGGCTGTGACTGAGCCTTATATATCCCATAGAAAACACAAGCAAATCTTCTACCATTCTGAGAAATACACATAGCTGTCCGCACCACAAAAGCCTCAGAGGATTACTTACCATGAATCAACAAGTTCATCCCAGAACCAGAGTCAGAACAGCTCTGTGTCAGTTGCAGCTTGCCAGGGACCATTTCTGGCAACAGAAGAGAACTCATCCCTGCTTGAAAGACACCCTCAAACAAAGCACCTGTGCCACATCAAAGAAGGTTTTGGCTGTGGGCAGGAGGGAACAGCAAAACTTTCACACAGGTTTTCTCAAGTATGGTATTAGCTTTTATGCAGTTGTGGTTATGATGGCCCCACAGGAAGTATAGGAATATAGGAAATATTTTTGCTGCTTTGTATTAAGGATGGCTCTGGTCCCTTGGGTATTTAGAGTTTAAGCCTTAGCTTGTCAATGTATTATCAAGCCAGGCATATATTTGCAGTAGCAATAGTAACACAAACACAATATGAAACTCAGGTAATAATCAGGCCTGGTGGAATACCATAGAAGATATTTGTTAAATACATTATTCAGCAAGTTTGACAAATTTAATAAGTTCACTGTGATGTAATATATTCATTATTTTATTGCTGAAATAATTATCTGTTGAAATGTTGTTATGCAAGTATTTTTTAACAATCATAGTATTACTCAAGACCAAAGCAATTATTATAAATCTAATTATTGCAAGAACCGGAACATTATAGGTCACTAAGCCTGGCTGTTGGCAACTACAGTTATTTACCTTCTGGTGTCTGACAAGTGACTTTTGGAAACTTAGAAGCACTTTCTTTTTCCAGAAATGTCCTGTTATGAGACGCAAAGAACTGATCCACTGTCTTCTGCCATTAAGGGCAACTTCCCAAAAAACATTAACACTTTCTCATTGTTGAATACTAAAACCACTTTTCCTAAAGGATGTTATACTGCTACTTATTCACTTATACAGCAATTCTATATTTTTTTCTGTGGTATTCTACTACTCACATTAGTGTTTTCTAAGGTGCTTCTAGGAGCAGAAAAGTTCCCTGTGGACTTGGAGCATTTTTTGCTAGTTCCTCAGGAAGCCACTAAATTGGAGCACTTAGTGTAGAAAATGAGATCCTATGCCCTATTTAATATGTGTTTATGTTCCATTGGAATAAAGAAATGTACTACAGATAGTGAAATTCTGTTCATTAGCTTGTATTTATGATCAGACTGCAGCTGTAGCCTTTGGGCTAGCTGACACACGTGAAGTGTTTTCTAAAATAATAAGTGCATTGGAGAAAAATAGAATTAGCAACATGAAACCAAATTCTAAGATAGTTACAACAAATGCTAGCCTTATTTACTCAGTTAAATTCCTCAGAGTTGAGCTGACTTTAATTAAAAGCAGAATTTGGGCTACATAATTAAATGTTAAATGTATGTTAACACATAGAAATAGAGCGTAGTACAAAGCTGTCCGATATCGTATAGACTCCCACTAGCAAACCCGCATGACACAACACGATCTGTTATGTCAGGAAGATTTCACAGCACAAATCCAATCCAATCCCGTTGGGATTAGCATAACCCAGGAATCTCAGCAAGGCCTATCATTAAAGAGCCCTTCAGTGCTGGAATGCAGCACACCCTGACCTGAAACATGAACCACTGCACCAGTGCTGTCCTTCCCATCCACTTCCATGTTCATACAAATGGAGTCAGATCAGGCTCATTTTCAACAATTGATTTAGACTTGTTCTAAACTTTTCAAGGTGCAAGCTGCTTTTTTGCTGTGCAGCTGAGAAGCACACAGTAGTCCCAGCAAATACTGGCAGTTCAAGATACATGTTCAGGAGAAATACTGCCTAGTGGTAAACTAATATCACCACTGATTGCTACAGAAAATGGACAAATCTATTATTTATTACAGATGATGTTAAACATGTTACATCTGCAAAGTCCACCTACCGAAATGTAGAAAGTGCCTGAAATAAAACTGACCAGGAAACAAGTTTGTTAAAGTGAAAGAAACAACAGAAACTATTGTGCAGTTCCAGAGGCAGGGTGGGTGAACCACATGAGCACTACACATGAACACTACACAGAGAGCTAAGTGCAGTGAAAGCACAGCCTATAACAGTAGTACATTGGCCATCTTCTGTATCAGCCAGCCACTGCAGGGAAGATATCACAAATGCTTTGTCAACTGATCTCAAAATTTTTATGACAAAGAGAACAAATTTAAGTTTCGGGAGCACTGCCTATCACCCTTGCAAGCCATGGGTTTTCCAGTATCACTCCAAGTATCTTGTCATAGCTCCTGCCTTCTTCCTGACCCAGGGGCCACTTCACCACCTATCCAAGCTCTTGTCTCACTCCACTATTTTCAGCTAATCAACTTCCACCCCATCTCTCTAACTCCCTATTTATTCTCATTTATCCTTCATTCACAGTCTTCCTGATCATGTCCTTTTCTTCCAGTTTACCCCACCAATCTGTGGTTCCCTCCTGCAGTCTCAAACCTCACCTTCAGAAGTGAACTTGCCTCAGGATCCAGCCTCAGCTTCCTCCTCACTCGCACAGCCCTTAATCCTGGTCTCCTTACCCTTGTCCTACCAGTTCTGCTCATCTCTTACTGTCTCTGCGCCAGAATCAAAATTTTCTATCTGATAAGCTGTCCCACGCATGTGCAGCCAGGAGAGGTGAACACAAGGAGAATAAAAGCACAGCACCTGGATGCCCTGAAGTGATGCTTAGGGCAGCACTTGACCTTAGGTGAATTCATCTGCTTCTACTGAGCAATTCTGCACCAAAATTTTTTGGTATCTAACTTTGATCAAATGCATACAAGGTCAACATTCTTGAAGGAACAGCAAAAGCTATCCCTGATCCCAGAAACAGCTATGAGAGATTTGAAGTTCTCCTAAAAACAGAGTAGAAGACAAAGTGGGCGAATTCTTTTTACTTGAGTGAATAAATATTAGGAAGTGATTTCAGCTCAAATATAATACAGACAAGAGGACACCCCCAACATCAACCCTTGTGTTATTAACTAGTCAAGAACACATGGTGGAATTCAGAAAGTTTCTAACCATCAGAGAATCAGAGTTATAAGAACAGCTTCCCAGCAGGTTCCCCAACCTTCTCACATTCCAGGATAAAAAAGTATAGGATGTGCTTTCCTTAATGGCTTTGTTCAAAAATCAGACTTAATGGCTTAAGTCTGCTTTCCTTTTTCCAAGAAATTCAGCCTATAGCAAACACCCAGCATGATGCTTTTGCCCTAACAGATAATGTAATAAGGTGCTTGTAAGGGAGAATTATGATGAAGAGTGTTAAACAGCCTTAAACACCACTGTTGCCATCAGGTCTGCCAAAAAGATGCAGAAGAGAAAACCACAAATGAAAGATGGGAAACAGGTACTACATGAAACCACCAGTGATCAGACCCAATACTGTCAAGGACGTGATGATGCTGTGATGCAGTTAAGGTGTATCCCAGGTGCACAACATGTAAAGATGCAAACATGCTGATCAAGAAGCAAAAAAGCCTCTGATGGTTTATCAGGCCTCAGACCCAATAAATAATACTTCATTGTGGAATTCAGCACTAAGCAGTGGATCATACTGCCTCACTGATTGAAAAGGACCAAGTTCAAAAGAAAACCAGTGGATTTTTCTGTTGCTTCTTTATGTTTGACAAATATCTGAGTGTTTATGGTGATACAGAGGTTGTACTCAAATGCCAGGTATTGTAGGACCTGGGAGATCTTGTAAGAATTAGAGGAATGGTGAAAGCCCCAAAGGCATGACCACAAAAAAAGCTGAGAATAAATCTGATATGCTTATATTAACATCTGACTAATTTGAAACAACTAATTAATATTTCAAATAGAAAACATTCTCACTAAAGATTTTGCTGAGGCATAAGATACCACAACCAACACACTAGAAGACCTAACCCCTCACTAGCAAAGAGCAGGTTTAATATTCCTCATGTTCTTCAGACAAAACAAATGGGGACCAGATGTTACTTTCTTCTTTCCAGTTGGGAAAATAACTGAGGGTTGAGTACACTGTTGCGTTTGAAAAAATTATTTTCTAATCAGAGATTTTTGTTTTGCTTGTTCTTAAGAAAGCTATTACTCTAGAGTTCAAACACATCCACTGTGCAATGGTCTACAATTTAAACTCCCTGCCTTCCACATGCATATAATAATTTGTGGGGATAAAGCTTCTCAAATGGTCAGTTTGATTTTTTTTAAATGGCTTTCTCCTTTTAGGTTTTTCTACCCATTGATGAAGCAGAAGCCTACACATGCCAGCATAAGCCATTTGGACTGAGAAGCTGTGTGATGCTGGCACTATTTACTACTATTTACTATTAAACTCTTTATAGTTTACATAGTTAACCTAATAAGGATCAGACATTATATTATCTATGTACTGGTGTGCACAAAAATCCTTTGCATATGCATGCATGGCTAACATTAAAATCCTCATTTTCAGTCCTCAAATGTAAATAACAATGCTGTCAGCAAACACTATGAATGTACCAGTTAATCACAGAGGTCTACATATTTCACAGAGAAATAGTTTGTATTTTGAAAGGAGGGAAGACAAGCAAGAGCAGCAGCAGTTCAGACAACAGTGAATAAGAGAGGGGCAAGACTGCAAGCACAGGCTTCAGCATCCACCCAGCCTTCCCTACAATCCTCATCACAAATACCTGTGTGCACAAGCACTGGTCTCCAGAGGACTCCTGTTCTGCAAATTACACAGGCTCTCAAGCCTTTCTATGTCCTTGTCAGTTCTGGCTCTTTCTTGCTTAGACTGGGGGCACTGCAGGGGAGAAACCCCTGCTGCCTGCACAACACGCATTGTCTGTCCTCTTCCATTTGAGATCCTTGTGCTGTTCCCATTGCCACATATGGGTGCAGAATAAAGCAAGCTTGCTGACACTTGTGTGTATGTCACTTGTGATGATAGTGTGGCAGGAAACTTATCACATTCTGAATGTACTTGTGAAAATCCCAATCTCTACATGCTGACATTTATATGCATAACGTTTTTAAGGCAGCCAGTTTAATTACCAAGGGAAGGTCACAGTTGTCTGCATACAGTCATCTCTTGGCCATGCAGAACTACACCACTTTTTGACCTTCTTGACTTCAGATGCTACGAAGCCACAAAAGAGCCTGCTATCTCATCCCTGCCACCACCATCTGGAGCCCTTTTCTTCTTTTGCTGTTACTCAGGAGACCCTCCAGCATTTTTAGGAATATCAATTCACATTTTTCAGAAGAGTATCTCTGGGAGTATGCCAAAGAAATATTCCACAAACCTAGCAGATGCATTATGTGAAGGCACCTTGCAGCCATTAAATGAGGTGACTGCTCTCAAGCCCATCACTTCCCACTTCTTTTCACATCATCGTGATTTTTCGACCTCCTAGTCTATACCCTTTAACAAGGTTTTGAATACACTAAAAACCAGCACAACATTCTCTGACCGTGGTATGCCTTAAATCTTTTCCTATTTCCCACTGTAGTTTTCATTTTAGACTTAGTCTCATTTATAATGGTTTCTTGGCATCCTGTTTCCTAACAACATACTATTAGCACTTCTCTATTGTAATCCCCTTTTTAGCTGCCTAACCCAACATTAGTATTAGCATCAGCATTATCGTGTTATCATGTAACATAGCTGCATGAAAAATTACAACAGTTGTGCAGCAGTTACAGTGTAATTACTTAGTGCCACTCAATGTGAAGTGCTGCAGTAATAGGTTGCATAACCAATTAAATTTCTGAATTGTGTTCACATAAGAAGCCTCTGAAACAATGTCACCATAGAGGTTTCTCAATCCTGTCTGCGACTGATTTTCAACAGTGGTGTTCAAAAGGGAGCCAAAACCTGAGGCCTGCTCAGGTTTGGTGTGGTTTTTTTCACTATGTCCAATAGCAAGGAGCACATATTATTGTGGTCTTGTGAACTGCTACAGCTATTAAAACTGATGTTAATAATCAAAAAAAATATATGCTCAGGAGAAAAATCAACGGTGTTAGATGATGAAATTTACACTCTCCAGGGGCTGTTTTCAGCCTTAGACAAAAAAATTTGAAAGAGTAAACTACTTTTCCCAGCAGACTTTCATAATCAAGTTACTGTTTATGAAATACAAATTGTATCCGAATGAGAAATGACTAAACATTCTGATGCCTATTCACTTGACTTGTGCAGTGTCTAAGCACATCTGGAAAAGTACTGCAACAGGCTGCTTTCATACATGGGAGTTTTCTTTCTTGAATAACAATGCTTTCCATTTTCCTGCCATATATTAATAAATACTGTTGAAAAACAAAAATAGAGCATTAATTATAATACAAATGCAACAATAGACTTTCATAACCAATTTGCATTGGTTAAGAATTAGTTATTTTCTTTACAGAATAAAATTCACTACCAACTTCGTAATATGAGTCCAAGATTCACATGCATCATTCACAAAAAAACTTAACAAAATATTACTCTGAAAAACTTGGAAGATGCAAATTGCAGTTATCTTTGGGAAAGCAGAAACTCCAGTATATAGATTTTCATACCGTGTGAAAGTGCCTGCATCTGTATTTTGATTAGAAGATATATATACACACACACACACACAGAGAAGACATACCTTCTAGAAGATAGATACAAGTCTAAGTAATGATTCACAGACCTCAATGCCTCCTAAATTCTTAACCTTAGATTCTCAGTAACAGCCATGGAGAAAAGAGTGGAGATTTTACTATCCATACCAACTACATGCTTGTGATCTTTCCTTTTAAATTCAGCACTTGCCTGATGTAAATTGCTGCAGCATTTCCTGGGCAACTGTCAAAGGCTATGTAATAGATTAATCCACTAAAAATGTGGTGGCTTGTTCGTATGAAGTTGATTTTTCCATTTTGCTTAGATTGGATCAGCTTCCCATTGGTTACATGATGCAACTCATGTTTTGGTCTATAAAATTTTATAGTAGTCTATAGTAACAAACCAATCTTTACCCCTATTTGGTTCAAAACTCTGTTCAAGATAATAACATCAGTTGTATTTTGAGAAAAACCATAGCGCCTGTACTGCCTGCCTTATGGAGAATTCTGGAAATTGCTAACACACCCAATAAGTCTCACAGATTGAAGCATGGCTGCTGTTACATTTCTGCGATGAGAAGTTTGAAGCTATTTTCTTATTTAACTTTTTTCTCTTTGGGAAGAGATGAGAGAGATGTTATTTTTCATTAAAATAAGGGAAAGTAGGAAACTTAGTACCCACTAAGTAAAAATGAAAACTAAAGCCTTAGGATTTTGAAATATCAAATGAGGCAATGTGTTTCATGAAGGTGTGGTTCTGGTTTGGTTTTCTGTTTTGGTTTGGGTTTCTTTGGGGGGCCGTGTTGGGTTTTTATTTTGGGGGTGATGGGGGTTTTTTTGGTTGGTCATAAGGTGTTATAACAAATACCAGTAACGGCTAATGACTGAAAGAGAATTACAGAAAAAAATAAAAAAAAAATATATTAAAAGAGTGAGACTTCCTGGCAAGTTACCTAAAAAAGATACGAGTTCAATCTCCGGGTTAACTGAGGAAAATAAAATGCGCATAAATGGGTGAAGAATCAACTTAGTCAGCAAGTTAATTTGAGCAGAAAATTGTAGCCTCTACACTTCGAAGTGCCCGTTTCTCAAGGCAACCACCCCGCGACCACTCTGACCAGACCAGTAGACTGGATCTGAAGAATCAAGCAAATTGCTTTAGTTTATTGAAAAACCTTCCTGATTTCTTAAAGAACAGAAAGATACAAAAAGAAATTGTACTGAATTCTAACTACTGCAGATTCAATGACTTTGGATAGGTCTCTTCACTTTCTGTTTCTGAAGAAATATATTCCTAGCTGAGTACTCTCCTTGTTGTCCCTTTTCTTCAGTATCTCAGCACTTCTCCAATTTCCACACTACCCTTTAGTTCATTTGTTCTTCAGTGTCTGTGTTTCCTTGAAAACTGCCATGCTAAAAGTCCTTTGAAGTGTGCTGCTGCTCATTTATGCCTCTAACCAGTCATTAGGTGCTTATACGATTTTCCTATTCAAAAATCAGTCCCAGATGGTAGTAGACTTTTCTATGTCCAGTCTCCAGCCATTATAGATCCACTGCCCTTGGTCATTATCACAGTGATATGCCATAACCAACTTCTTGGATCAACGCATTATTTATTTAGTACTTTATTACCTTCACATTATTTAGAAAGGATTTTCAGAAGCTGGGAGGCTTTGCCTCCTACAGACTCCTCTGGTAGCTGTAGAACCTGACTGGTGTAATCCTTATCTTGTTCTCAACTGCCATCTCCTACACCCTCTCTAGGTAAGGCCTACTAGGTGATTTATCATTCTTATTCCATTCCCACTCAAAAATGAAGGGTCCGGATCTCCAGTCTTCTGCATGTAAGGTGGCATTTCAAGTTCCCAAGTGAAAGAGTAGGATCCAAGGTCCTCTAGGGAAATTCACAGACACTTATTTTGTCACTAACTGTCTCTGGATGCATAAAGTTCCACTTTTTTGCATCCTTGAAAAGGAATGATGGAGGGTGAGGTCTCAACCTAACATCTCCCAAGACAACACATTCACCATGTATCTACAGATGCAGTGTTCTAATGCCCTGTGAAGAGGTGGTGAAGCCATGCCACTTTACAAAAAAGAAGTCAGTATTTATTGGGCTAACGACAAATATCACAGTAGTACAAACAAGACAGCAATGTCCAAGAAAATGCTTATCTATATTTCACTTATTCCTTGAAGAATCTCTTGTGCACCTTTGCCACTGAAAAAACCAAAACAAGTAATGCCTGTCATGGGATGAGTATTTCAATCTTTCATCCTTGCTTTTTCACTCCTGTTGTGAGA
The DNA here is from genome assembly GCF_000696875.1 of Nestor notabilis. Lineage (NCBI taxonomy): Eukaryota > Metazoa > Chordata > Aves > Psittaciformes > Psittacidae > Nestor > Nestor notabilis. Next base: position 101,190 of record NW_009912491.1, on the reverse strand, counting down.
GAAAAATTGAACCAAGAAGAAACCCTTTCCACAACGGTTCTGATCTTCTTAAAACTCAATCTCAATTAGTATCAACAATCTCTGAACTGAACACTTACCTACGAAGACAAGCTATACGATTAAAGTTAAGAACAAAGGTTGTTTTCTCCCCACAGCTTCTACATCCATCCTCTATGCCTTGATAACTTCATCCAGCTTTTGCAGTTACACAGAGTGGATCTGTATATAAATTATCTCATGATGTTCTATTAGGCTGTATTTTAAAAGCTTTTAAAATATTACAGATAACACTTCTATTTTGCTGTACGAGAGATGCAGTGTTTCTAAGGGGTTCCAAAGAACAACCTGAACGTTTTACAAATTTAAAAAGAACCATTACTATTTGAAATCAGGAAATTGTTCTGTGCAAGCTACCCCGAGTTAACAGCTCAGGCTCGTCTTCTGCAGCCTTAGGTCAAAGTGAGATAAAATGTTCCTCTGACTTGTTCGGACCCATACATCTGACCAGCAGCAGACGTCAATAGCAGAGACACTCATTAATATTGAAAGCCTAAGTTAAAACTTTTATTTAGAATATTTTCCTTTTTATGTGTGATTGCATTTTGCTGACCTTAGTGCCTTAAAAATGGGAGATGTCTTTTATTTTCACTTGGCCTTGATTTGCCATTTCCCTTTACAGCTGCTATTGAGCCCTGTGCAAAGTGATAGTATAAAGCCTTACTAAATCAGAATTAATATTCTCAGGCATGTTTTACAGGTGTACAGAGAAAAATAAACAAACAAGCAAGCTACACAAAGAAAATTAGCCCCATCAGTTTTGATGGGCACCAAGAACTTTCTGGTGTTATTCCATAATTCAACATTCATCACTGGTGCAGACAAAGATATTACTATGTTATTGGAGCAGATATTTGTGACTAATTTTGTGGGTTCAGCCTCTCTGGGCTTTCTTTCTCCTTTGGTGCAAAAATAAAATAATATTAAAAACAAGCCCAAGAAAAACAGCTTCCTCTCACATGAACATTGAAGAGTTCAACCAGAAGCTCCCCAGAGGCTTCTGTGATAGTTCATTTAAAATACAATTCAACTAGAGCAGTTAAGTGATACTGTTGTACAGTTTAAGTGCCTTTGCTAATTTCCCTGGCCCTGGGGGGGGGTGGGGGGTGTTGGGTGTTGGGTGTTGTAATCATATATTTCATTTGAAGTAATATAAATTTCAGAGAGCAATTGGAAACATTCCCTAAGGAGTGCAGGGGGACATCTGGACAACAAACTTCCTTTACTAAATACACACTCTTCATCTTTCAGTCACTCTTGTAATAATCTCCACGTTCAGTTTGCTCCACTTACCTGGGATTCTGCAGCAAACTAACACTCACTAGTTACAGGTATACTTGCTTAGACCATTAACACACTTTCATATTTATGATCAAATACACATGTGAAAATAATCTTTTTCTTAGCAGAGTGCAAAGGCAACCAATCTTCCTAACTCTGTGAACCCCACAGCTGAAAGCCACACATAAACAGCAGATTCCCCAGGAGGTCCATCATCCCACTGCAGTGTGACAGTGGGTTGGGCATGTGGTTCAGTCCCAGAACAACCCAGGAATACTGATCTCAACAACCCTAGCTACTTCATGTCTTCTCACAGCTAACCATTCAGACTACCTAGTACTCCCTGGCTGCCTCTACAGACACCAGGTGGACCACTGTGACCAGGAGGCTATTGAACTAGAGTACAAGCAGCATCATGTAAAGAGACATATCAGCTGGGTCTTGCTGGATGAGTACAGTTACTCATTAAAATTTATGGCCATCTGCTGTAGTAGACCAGACAATCATTCAAACAGCTGTTGAATTTATGATTATGTGAGAGACCAAACACATGGATTAGACCAGGAAGTATCAGAAATAATAAACACGGGTTGGTAGGACAACACAATAGCTAGAATCTCCCCTTCCAACACCAACCCCTAAGACCATACAAGTTTCATATTGCTGCATTTTCTTTAATATGCTGGATATGTAGAAGGTAGGTATCCTACAGTTATAGGCCTAGAGGACTCCTCTTAAGAATAGTAATGAGACAGGGAAACATTTATTGTATTTATTAGCTTCCAGAGCTCAGTATTTCTCATATTATCTAAAGTGGAATCTGGTGCCATCCTGCACAGGTGGCCATACATTAAAAGCTGGCGCTCTAGGATACGTATTTAGGGCATAGGAAGACCTGAAGCGTTAATGCTGCCTCCAAAGGAGAAGGCCATCTGGGTCATTGAAGCCCATTCCTGTGAAAGAACTGGCAGATATACTAAGAGATAAAGTTTTGTAGACATATAGACCTAAAGAAGCTTAAATCACACAGATTAAGATTACTTGTACATTAAGAAAAGAAGCCAAACAGTACCCAGCTAAGGACTATGGCAATCTAACTTTACTTAGATTGCTCTGTGTACTTCATTCCATTATAATTGCACATAAGCAGATCTAAACAGACAAAAAGAAGATAGAAAATCTGTTTTCTCACCTTCAGTTAAAGTAACCCAGTAGATCAGCAGTACCGAAACAGAATATTAATACACACTCAAAAAATTTCATGTTTTTCTCTGTTTTTATTTTAGAAACATGGGAAAACAGATGGACTTTCCTGCACTCCCTCTAGATTTATTGAACCAAACAAAAAGAAAATGCCAACAAATGCCCTCTCTCTGCCTGCTTTCTGTGCTTCTCCTCAGACTGCTGTATTTTTCTTTTAGCCCTTTAAAGATCTATCTTAATAAGCCCAAAGTACCAAAGCCTAAGTACTGAAAGCATGTCAAAAGAGGAGGAATCCCCTTTTTTTATGCATGCAATGGTTCCAAATGGTACTGGCTTTTGAGATGAGCAAGAGCCAGCATTTTTCTCAAGCAGCTGCAACGTTTCTCTTCAGTATCTCCCTTTCCTCCCTTCCCCTACAGACACTATGGGGTCAGAGCAGATGAGACCAGAAGCATGAAGGCTGAGATGCCATGAGAATGCTGTTCTTGTAACAGAAGTGAAATTCATTCAGAAGTCACAAGAGATGTGGCAGCAACACAACATGTCTTTTTCAATTTTAAAAGTTAATTTCTTTTGGATGTGGCTGTTCCAAACTTCTGGGAACTTGAACTAAATGTTTTAGGTTCTAAAAAGTGCATGGTATCGGCCAGAATGAAAAAAAGTCTCTTGATTTATTCTTTTTAAAGTCTAACACTAACACCAACTCTACATACATTGTATTAAAAAGAGTTATTTTCATTAAATAATGGCAGTTTGCTTACTGAAATAACTGGGGAAAGCCCTGTATACTTCAGTGAGCACTAACTGAGGCCTACAACATCAGATTCTATCATCCTTAAAGACTTGACCTTGCACCACTAAACATTACTGGGAATTATGCCATTGGCTTCAAAGGGAGTAGGAACAGGCCCCTAAATAAGCAAAACGTCTAGTTATTACTCCAACGGGAGTAATCCTGTCAGGCCACAGAATGTGCCTATATAAGCCAAAAATTCAACACTGCTTTCTAAATTATATCCATACACTTTGTATGAGAGTGTTCTCTACCTACATATGCACAAACCATTCCAATGTGTGTATCAGGTAATTGTACAGAAGGGCACAGGGGACAGTTTGCGTATGAATCTTGGCCTCTGTGCCTGATGAGTTCAGAGCCCTTCCTGGATATCCCTACAAAATACATATGCACAGACAGAAACAAAGTCTCCTCACAGACTAGATTCCTACAACATGTCAAAGGAGCTTTATAATTCAGCAATCCCCATGTTCTGTCCTCCCCTGATATGAAATAAATTGTAGAGGGGCTGGAATGGCATGGTTTGGTTTGGTGTTTTTTTTTCCTTAGCAGCATCATTTTGACACCACCACTGAGTGAAGGGCTGACAAGTGATGCAGATTCAATTTGAACCCACTGTCTTAAGCAGAAAAAGGCAGAACAAAACCCATATACAAATACGTGAAGTGCCTTTGCCGGATGGAACCTGGTATCTTTGTAATAGTGTTCATTGCCCACATAGCAGAACACAGAATCATAGAATGGTTTGGGTTGGAAAGGACCTTAAAGATCATGTAGTTCCAACCCCCTGCCATGGGCGGGGACGCCTTCCACTTGTTCAAAGCCCTGTCCAACCTGGCTTGGAACACTTCCAGGGATGAGGCATCTTCAATTTCTCCACGCAACCTCCTCCAGTGCCTCACCACCCTCATAGTAACAAATTTCTTCCTATATTTAATCTAAATCTACCCTCTTTCGGTTTAAAGTCAGTATGAGACATTGTGAGACAAATACGGCAAAAATCAGTAAGATTCATATCTGAGATCTATGGCTGTACATATTTGAAACTGGGATTTAAACTCAAACAGTGGGAAAGCTGTTATCAGTGCTCTGGACAAGGTTCCAAAAAGCAGCTAAAGTATGGGGTGCTCAAATGGGATCGCAATTCTAATAAGCATGGTTTAAAAATTACTGCAATGCTTGATTTCTTTTTATTTTTTTCCCATTTTTACTTATGCCTCATCCTCTCAACCTCAAAAGACACAAAAGTCAGAAAGCTTTATTGAACAGGTACCTAAATCGCATTTAAGTGCAGTTTCTAGAATCTATGGTACTGAAACAATCTAAACCTAAAACACTTTTGAAAAGTCAGGCAGTGAATTTTGGTTTTCTACATCAAGTTAACATTTCCTCCACTTTACCAACTTCCACAAGGCTCAAAACAGCTCCAGAATTTTGAACGTTCAGCTTCCTTTTGGATTTCCCATTTCACTACAAACATAACCTTACCCCACGCAGCAAAGGAATCGAGGATGGATACAGGCCAGGATAAACTTTCAAAATCTCTCATTGTGGGTTTTTCCTCCTCATTTCAGAATTCATTTCTGCATTGGAAAACCACAGATATGCAAAAGAATGACTCTTCTTGGTATGAAACAGCATATTCAGGTTCAGTTTTTAGCACAAAGGAGTTCAAACCTGGTGCTAAGTTTTGGCATGAAAGGCAGTGATATCTAATATGCTGAATGAGTAGAGGAAAAATTCAGCAACACAGGAGACAGAAAAGAAGCTTATATATTTCCGAGATCATTATATACCTCTCATCAGAAAATATGCCAATTCACTAGGGACAGAAAGGAAATGCAAAGAGGCTTGAGTTCAGAAACTCAGGAGTTAAAGTTTAACTAAATAATGAATTCCAACAAAGATGGTGATAGAGGCTACTAACTCTTGAGAGACCTACTGCACTAAAATCCAATCCTTTTCCAGAGATTTCTGTTAGGTTATTGATTTTGAGGGAGTGCAATTTTAAAAGGAAATTAAATCGTCTTGGAGAAGGACAGTTCCAAAACTGGTAGATAAGGATTATTGTAAAGGGAATTGAACATTGGGAAGTGAACATGCATCCGCTCTGAATAGAGGGGACAGAACACAGCTGCCTGGAAAACAAAGAGGAAAAAAAAGCAAAGATCTGGCTTGATATTGTCTGAAACATGATGAAAGAAGGGTGCTCTCATCTGGGAGTTTTTGAAAACAAAGAACATGATGGACATGTGCATATACTACTCACAGTGCATATACCTTCTCTCCCTCAACAAAACACTGAGGTCTCCACCCACGCCAGTTTTATTAATCAAGATCTTGTTGGCTGACATGAGGAATCTGCCAGCTCAAATCCTCCCCAGCCCGGGCACAGCCCCGGATAGATTCGCATTGCTGGTAGGACAGAGTGAGGATTTCACCCCAGTAACTCTCCAGCTGAACTAACTGGAGGCCTCCCATGGCAGGAAGTCAATTTATAGATTTCTGACACACAGCAGCTGCTGTCGAAAGCTCCCTACAGTTTTTGAAGCTGCATTGACCAGTCTGCTACCACCAGCTTCCTATTTTAACAGGATTTAGAAAATGAGAAATGTATGCCCAAGGGTTCTGAGACTTCCAGGGCTTTCTATTTTCTACGTCAGATTGCCTGCATGGAGGCCACAAACACTTCTGTGGATCTGTAACTCTTGCACTTCATGTCACTCCCAAATCATCTGCTCTATTACCTGTGCTAAAGGTGAGGCCTCACAATTAAGTGTCATTTGGGGGAGCTGGGCTGAGGGAGAAAGGAACAAAGCACAAACAGTGAAAAATTTCTGTATAGGCTTGTATATCTATCACAAAACCAGAGAGGTTTAAACGTATTTAAATCCATTATTTTCAGAGCAGGCTGATAGTTAGCATGGAAGGAAGTTGGATTTGGCCCATTCAGTAGTTCTAAAACAAGCCCACACTGTCTCCTACTTTGAAAGAGACCCATATATTGGTACGGAACTGCTTGTCATCTCTGTATGTCTCTAGTAGTCTGCATTTCGGACTCCCCCCCACCTCCACATCTGGCATTTCCACAGTACCCATTGCATTACACTTTCAATGGCATCCTGCCTGTCACTTTATTGTCTTTTGGAATGCAAGGATGCAAGAAACTGAGGAATTCCAGGAGTTGCTAGTGGACTTCTTCTGTTCCGCAAAAGTTGGAAAGATATTATCAGCTGGCATTTTTTATTATTCCCATCTCAAGGAACAGCTGCTTTTCCCCTCTGCTGTTATCCTGCCAGGAAACCAAAGCCACCCAGTTGATACAGAACTGTCAATAACCCAGAGTCTTTAACCTCATAAAGCAATCAGGGAGGATATCATCAAATCAGGTCCTAAGAACTGACAAATAATTGGGATTGCTATACTAGGGAAATGAAGAGGAAATCTCCCTGAAACAATTTTAATCAAATTTGTGGAACACTGAGCAAAACCTATGATGTAGGGCAGAAATTTTTCATGCAGACATTCCCCATTAGGGCTGCTAGTCTCTGTGTCATGTTCAATATGCTGATTAGGTGAGAATCTGTTTTCTTTCCTCATGAAGCTGGATCTTTAAATGCCTCAATTTGCTTCAGTAACATACGAACTGCGAACAGGCTCTTTGGACAGCACCTTTTTCACTAAAATTCTCATGAAGGAAGGACAACATATCAGCATAACAGATCAAACAGTTTCCTGCAGACAGACCTAAAATCTCCTGAAAACATCTAAGAGATAGGCATGGTTGAGGCATACACTTTATCAGGTAAATGGCCAGCTAAGATTTCCAGCACCTAAAGCTCGCAGAGAAATACCAACATGTTTTGCCAGAGCAATTCACTAGCAAATACATGGTCAGAATAAACTTATAAGTTAGATACTACACCCTGATGCTGTAGATTCAATTTCTTGCTATCCTAGAAGGAGAGTAAAGCCCTTGAAAAAATCTTCTATGATCTTGTTCTCCACAAACATCCCTATTTTATCCACCCAGCATCTGTTCTTCTCTTTCCTGTTGTTTTAAATCATCTAAGTCCTTTCTCTACCATTGCTTTTGTTTCCTTCATCCTTCACTTCTTTTAAAAACCAATTCTCAAATCGAATCACACAATCATAGAATAGTTTGGGTTGGAAAGGACCTTAAGATCATCTAGTTCCAACCCCCCTGCCATGAGCAGGGACACCACACACTGAACTATGTCACCCAAGGCTCTGTCCAGCCTGGCCTTGAACACCTCCAGGGATGGAGCATTCGCAACTTCCTTGGGCAACCTATTCCAGTGCCTCACCACCCTCACTGTGAAGAACTTCTTCCTTATATTTAACCTAAACTTCCCCTGTTTAAGTTTAAAGCCGTTACCCCTTGTCCTACCACTAGAGTCCCTAATGAAGAGTCCCTCCCCATGTCCTTGTAAAAAAACCCTCTCAAGATTTCTTGTCAGCCCCTTTAGGCACTGGAAACTGCTCTATGGTCTCCCTGGAGCTCTATGGGCTCCCTATGGAGCCTTCTCTTCTCCAGGCTGAACAAGCCCAGCTCTCTCAACCCTGGCTTCATAAGAGAGGTGCTTCCAGCCCTTTGATCATGCTTGTGGACTCCCTCTGGACTCATTCCAACAGGTCCACATCCCTCCTCTGTTGGAGGCCTGAGAACTGGACACAGTAATGGAGGTGGGGTCTCACAAGAGCAGAGTAGAGGGGCAGGATCACCTCCTCTGACCTGCTGGTCACGCTTCTTTTGATACAGCCCAGGACACTGTTGGTTTCTGGCCTGTAGGTGCACACTGTTGGGTCATGTTGAGCTTCTCAACAACCAACACCCCCAAGTCCTTCTCCACAGGGCTGCTCTGAATCTCTTCTCCGCCCAACCTGTAGCTGTTCCCGAGATTACCCCAACCCAGGTGCAGGACCTTGCACTTGGCCTTGGCTCTGATAATATAAGGAAGCACTTTTTTTTTTAACCTGCTTCTACTTCAGCTTCTTCATGCATAAAAATGAGTACACAACTTTCCCACTATAGTCACAGTGTCTAATACTTTCTGGATGAGGCTTGTTCACAGTGCTATTATTGTAATTTATTACATACCCATCCTCCCTAAATACCATTTTCCTTGCCGCAAACCAAAGATCTTGTTTTCCTGGCATCTAGCAACCCTGCAGTATCTTTGTTGACATCCTGCCAAGATCTTCACAGGTTCTCAGCAAATCTGTTAGTTTCTGCTGGGGCCAGCTGCTGTCTACAACCCTCACATATTCTGAGCTTTGTTCAATTAGAAACACCCCTGAATATATTAGGCCTTCCTGACCTCAAAGGTAATCAGATGGAAAGGCACTTCTGCCAACCATTGCAGAAACTTTAGCTCACGAGCCCCAAAATTCAGTTTGTGTATCACAATGGGTGAGAAGAGATGGAGTCAGAAGAAGAAAGGAATTTTCATCCAAGTCTTCTTAAAGATTCAAGCTTGGCATCATGTCCAGGGACATTTATCCCACCCTCCCAAAGAAACAGATGAAATCTCAGAAGCTGATGAGATTTGAACTGTTACCAACTTTTAAAAAATGCCTCAGAGCTGTCAGCATTCCAGTACTGATCCATCACAGACTGCAACGTATTCACATGATTCAGCATTGTTTCGTTATATGTCAGATTTTATACGCATCAAGAGATTTTTCTTTGTAAAACTGAAGAAAAGTTGGATTGGCTTTGTCTTTATTAGCCAGCTAGGCTGACCTATCTCTTGTGAAATAACACAACATAGTATGGACATGCACTAAACACCAGGCTGCCTGATAAAAAGGTAACCATCAGGCTACCTGGTACTCACAAAGTATGCTGCAGATGGAGGACATAAATGTAGCAACTGAAGGAAAAAGCAGAGGGACTTAAGCTAGTGAAAACGCTTGCTGCGAGAGATGATCTTCAGATGTTCTGGTTTAATGGCTCAGTGTATGTGGATGCCACACAATGAGGTTGCTAGTACTACTGCTTGCTATTATGGAATAGCAGTTATTGCTTGTCAGCATTTAAAGCTTCATACAGACAGCACCTTCCCTCAGGAAAATTGTCCAACTTTGCCTTGATTTTTATGTTTTAAACAAAGATTAGTGAAACTTTCAGATCAGCCATAATGCTTCACCAAAAAACCTTTGTCATCACACTTTTCTCTGCCTCTCTCTACCATTTGTCTCCAGCTTTGCCTCCATATTATCCCATGCTCTGTGCTCCCCAACACCCAATCTAGACACATAAAGAGTCATTCTCTAATTTTTTTGAACAAGCAGAACTACTAGGTGAGACTCTCAGTGGAGAATTTCACAAAAACTGCATTCACACACCCACCTCCAGATCTTTAGGAAACTCATTGCCTTACTCATTTGCTAAATATTTTCAACCAAAATGCAGTATAGTTCGTGATGCAAAATAACATCCTAAGTGTCAATATCATTAACAGCTCGTAAGTTTAATGCACAGTTTAACAAGCTACACACCCATACATGGTAAGCATCAGCTCTTGAGCCCTGCCATGTAAGTGTACCCTGCAGGTATGATGACATCATTTGTGCTAAATACCAACTGAACTTCAGACCTCAGTTCTCAGCTGGCTGAACACCACCACAATATACTGTGGGAGTACCAAAGGCCATGCACATGCTCAGGTGACTCACAAATCTTTGGTAATATGACTTCCCCTTCAATCCACATTAGTTCCAGCTACTTGGAGAAATGGACAGGGCAAGTGGATTAAGGGGAAAAGACTGTACCTTTCTTTAGTGCTGTCATATTGATATCATGAGGGTCAATGCAAACGCATTCGTAATGTAAGTCAGATGCAAGACTGAAGTATTACTTTTGCAGAGGAATGCACATTGTCAGTAGAATACGGTGTCATTAGAATTCAGCTAAAATACTCTACCTTACTTCAAGCGTTCCGCACACAGTTGTATTTTCTAAGTGCCTAGGAAATAGATGGTTTCTTCATGGTGATGATCTATTCCTAAATTGAAAAGCTCAAATGACTTCCGCATGGCAAAACAAGCATACCCAGGGAGTAATGTAGTAGTTCTTGTATACGCTTGTGGAGTTCTGAAATTCTGCATTGTGAAGCATAAGATTGAAAGCTCTTCAAGGAATGCTGAAGAACAAGTCTAATAACTGCCTAGAACTTCAAGAATTAGCTATTAGGCCAGAAGTTTGACCCTTTCATCTCTCAGCCAGATAAATACAAGGTCTAGTGCCTTCATTTGAGTGTGGCCAGTGTTCACACCAGTATTTTAATAGGATGCACATGTGCATTTCCACTTAAAATTTGTTTATATTACCTTGTGACAGTAGCTTAAAAAATATACTGTAAATACTGCTGTGCAACTACAGGATAGTTCAGAATATTGAAGTTCAACACATTCATTTACACAAGGATTTAATTCTTCTGGGCCATTCATTCTGCAGCTCCTAAACACGTATATATCATTTGCCAGCCGGGAGGGTGCACCGACTCTCGGCATAGGTACATATACAACAGCAGAAAGGACACAACTATTTAAGAAGATTGTTGGATTGATGCTTTGACCACTGGTGACTATTTTCCAATTTTTCTTTTTTAATGTTAGTCTAATGGCTAATCTACTGGCCAGATACAACAGACAGACAGATGCTTAGAAATCTGTAAGTACAATTTTTATAAAAAATGTATTAAAGAATTCAAATTAATGACTGGGATTGGGGTGGGAGATAGCAATGATATTCCATACAAAAAACTCCTCACTCAAGTAAACAGCATATTACATGCTGCAGATTAACAGCAACATGGCTAAGGAAAATCCTTTTTGAGAGTTTAGGTGTGGGAAAAATTTAGGGTTTAGTTTTAGATTTTAATCCAGGAAAAGCATCTCTGATATTAATTGGGGTTTAATATACGCAAGACCTTTCATCTGGAAGAATGTCAACCATGCCAATATTTTTCTTATCATCTCTTCTGTGTATATTTTTCTCAAACATTTAAGCACTTGCATTTTATAAATTTACTCAAACATTTAAGCACTTGCATTTTATAAATTTACTCATTGAGTAAAGTCCTGAATTCATTTTTGTTCCTGTGAGGTGTGACAGTTTTTTCTGGGCCAGAATTTTACCATTTGATGCACCAATGTTCATATGCTAAGTTTACACGTATGCTTAGATGTATGTTGGATCGGGATTTAAAAGAAGCTATGTGAATATGCTTGCATATCCAGGGTAGAGTTTCTCCCCTGTGCCCTGATCCAATCAGAATGAAAATGCGCAAGTTTCAGATCAATTGTTCCAAAGATTTTTAAGTGTATTAGGAGGATGTCAGCCACACTAATTTAAGTCACCCTGCTGTGCAAAAGAAATTGTGAAAAAAGAAAACAAAAAAGCCATGCTCCCACTCAATCACAAAGTACTGTGAAGTAATCTAGCGTAACCAATTCATAAAATATCAGTCCCATAAGCATACAATGTGAAATGTAGTGTTGATAAGATGATTTTTAATTAGAATTTAAAGCTCATTTTGCAGTTACCATATGAGACCCATTTTCATCTTTAGCCACCAAGTATTGAAAATTAAAGATTTGCTGTATGCATTAGTTAATAGGTCAAACACAATGAAATTACAAATGCAGATACAAGGGAGAATCCCTTACTCAGTGAAAAGGATCAGATTTAGAAAAGACTACATAGAGAGCAGAACTGGCTGGAAAGCTTTCATTAAAACAAGCGTCTCTGCCCTATTCTTGCGCTTGACTTCCAACTTCCTCAACAGATGAGGAAAACACTGGAGGCAAAACTTTTCAGAGGAAAAGATTATCTGGGAAAAATTACACCATTTGAAATGAAACAAAGTATTTTCCAGACAGAAGTGGAAATAGGAGACACTACTATTTGTTCTAAAAAGTGAAAGTAAAAATAAGATGTTTTTTACCAAGTTTCTTGAACCACTCCAAGTCTATTCTGTATGGGTAAAGAGATGTTAGATTTTTGGTCGGGGAGAGCTTGAGATGCAGAGGTTTATTCCAATTGAGGATATATCTGTATGCTAGTTTTTAACGAATTTTAACTTTTAAGCTGTGCTTTATATGTGTATTTCCATGAACAATTTTTTGAAAATATAAAAAGGGTTGAGCGAACTATTTCAGATGAAATTTAAAGCACAATCAAATCAAACTTTGGTTCATTTTTCTTTTAGTCTTTTCCACTTGTACTTAACTACCAAATTTTCACAGGGCTGAAAACAACAAAACAAGGGGAAAAAAAAATAATTCAGGGTGGTTGAATTTATCCATACTAGACAATATGAGAAATCATAAATGCCTCCCCCTTCCAGATTTCCATCCTGCAATTGAGAGAGGTTTAGGCAACTCTGGGTCAGTTTCAGACATTTACTTACATTTAAACAAACATCAGGGCACCCTGAAGTAGAATTTAATTACAATGTCTATCCTCTTAAATGCAAACCACTTAGTAATACAATCTGTTTGCTCATTTCAAGAATCATGTGCTCAAATTCCCTTTTGATCAGGAGGTTTCTAACCCTGGCATTGACAAACTTCAATAATTTGCCTGGTCGCAAAGTGAAATCATATTAAAATAGTGTTTTCTAAAAAACCACAAACATCTCAGGTACATGAAAAGAAATCAAAAATGTTGATTGATTGAAGATTTGGGTTTGAATCTTGATCTAATAGTTATAGCAGAATCCAAGTTTCACAATGCCAGAAACAGGAACTCAGAAAGTGACCACTGAAGAGCCTGCTGTGACTTGGAATGAGACAAGCACAGGAAATCTCATTTGGGGAAATGTGATAGTTTATGTTGTAGAAAACAGTTGGAGAAACTCATATGACAGAAGTGAGAACATCCATGACATGAAAGGAAATCTCTTTACCTTCCTTTTTGACCTTCCCTTCCAACTGTGCAAATAAAAAATAATGTAAATTAATGGGAAAGCAGTATTTTCATTCTTCTCCATTTGAGTAAAAAAAAAAAAAAGTGAAAAGGAAAAGGGGCTGAACATAGAAAAAAACCCCAAACCTTCTTCTAATAGATAGCTAATGCTTTTTAGTTAAAAAGGCTGCTTAAATGGAATGAAGAATGAAGTTTTTTATCCAGAAAACTCTAGTTAGTGGGAAGAGAATCTTGCACCAATGAAAGGTTTTTTGCACTGGTGTTTCAAAATAGGGAAAAAAAAAAAAAAAAAAAAAAAAAAAAAAAAAGAGAAGAGAGAAAAAAAGAAAAGAAAAAAAAAAAGAAAGGAAAAGGAAAAGGAAAGAAGGAAGGAAAAAGGGAAGGAAAAGGAAAAGGAAAAGGAAAAGGAAAAGGAAAAGGAAAAGGAAAAGGAAAAGGAAAAGGAAAAGGAAAAGGAAAAGGAAAAGGAAAAGGAAAAGAGGAAAAGGAAAAATATCCATAGGCAAAACATTAACTTTTGCACTGGCTGTCACAGTTGGGTTTGGCACTGAACACTCCACTGGGAAGTGCTAATTGTAGGGATGCTATGTCAGCATCTGCACCTGCCTTCTACCACAACTCCCAGCTGCTTCAGTGAGGAGAACAAAAGGTAATTCCCAAATTCAGCCACTCAAGAATCTTGACAGCTAAGAATAAAACACATTCACCTTTTCTGAGCTGGCACCAAGCCTATGTACTATTTAAATTTCACTTTAGTCTGTTAGGATTTTTGTAAGTACTCTTGTGGGTCTTTCCATAGATGTGATTTCCCTCTTCCCCAGACTAAGTTCCTGTACTAATAACTCAAGCAACCAACAACTCTTCAGGATATCTCATTTGGTGTGATTACATTAGAATGTTACTGACTGCTCTCCAAGATCGTTTGAGCTCTGCAACTTTAAATATAGTTATTAAATATTGAAAACACCTAGGTCAGCAGACCTTTTTGGCTTTGTGCATTGACTCACATCTATCTTTCCAATTTTCTTCCTTTTTGCAACTTTAAATGCCTGTGAGGGGATTCTTGTCAAAGTGTGTCAGTGGTAAAATCAGGGCACCAGCTTGTTAAATAAACAATCAGCCCCTAAGCCGTTCCAGAAAAAGGATGAGATTTCTCATACTTACATCTTTTGCGAGTTAAGGTTTATTTAGGTTTTGAATCCCTCAAGGCAAGCATGCAATGTGTAAAGCAGAAGCCCATAAGAGAAACATTTTACTCCTATTGCTTACTGAGAAAGAACAAGGCTTTTAGAACAGATCAGAATGCCACACTTCATTAAACAACATTAGCCTGCCTTGACTAATAAGACTTCTCGTTTATTTTTCAGTTGCATTCATTTGTATCTATTTTTAAAAGGTAGCTGAACTTCCATTTAATCAAGATATTTGGAGACCAATGGCTTTTAATGCTCATGCTCCAAGAGGAACATCCAAATAGAAGGGAATTTCTCCTTTTTATTTATCTTTTGAGTCTAAGAACGCATGGGCATTATTCAAAAACATTCTAGGCTGTGTAGTTAAATGCAACTGTTCAGGAAGAGACAACAAAGAATTAATAGAAGAAACCAATTTCTCTTGTCAAAACACCTAGGATCTCACATACTACAGATTTTACTTAATTATCCATACCTAGCTACATGCAAATATATAGGCAATGTTAATTTTTCAGAAAGTTTTCAGAAGGATGGAGAGAAACCTGACACCAGAAACCTTTCTCTGTTTTAGATTTTTTTAAAAACCTGACACTCGCATTAATGGCATGGCTGGCTGAAGTTCATAAAGCTTGAAAACAACTCCAGACCTGTTTTCAAGCATTAATAGCTTCTTATTGCCATGAGCAATGGGTCTGAAGTTGCTTCAAGTTGGAGGGTATTCAGAGGCAGGATGGTACAATAAGAAAGAAGAGTGAAGATAGGCTACAGTTCTAGATCTGAATATCACTGAGTTCAAAAGCACTTGGATCCTAGCTGTGTATAAGAGTTTGTGCAGGTTTAGTGTACTTATAAAGGAGCAGAAAACACAAGTGGTTCTGCAGGAAAGGAAAGCCACATCTATAATTTCATTTCATTTCCTTATTAAGGAATACCAAGCTTTTCCAGAAGTTTCCCCAGAGTCTCTTGTGACCACTGACTAGCTCTATACTGCATTATTTTGTGAAAAACAGAAAGAAACTTTTTATGAAGTTCACCACAATTTGTTACTGCTCAGTGGGAACATAATCTGGACTTCTTGCCGTGCTGTAACCCAATTTAATTTCCCTGTCAGACTGCTTGATGGATGTGTCTATAGAGTTTTCAAACGGAAGATAAAACTTTTTACCACTGAAGGCAGAAAGTACTTTCCTCTGCATTTGCTATCCAGGGGTTCAACCATCACCTGCTCAGCAGGGCTTCACTCATTCAGCTCTCTTGAACAACATATGCAAGCTTTATTCATTTGAAATGAAAATGTAGAAATAAAATGAAATTAAAACCTTGCACAGGCAAAAGTCTCCAATTCACAGGCACTCTGGAAATCGCAGGCTGTACTGTTCAGTATGTTATTCCTTCATTTTAACTCACAGCAATACTGCCCTTAAATACTAGCCAAAGATTAACTATTTAGCCAGGCTTCACTATGGCTCCAAGTGTGATGTATGAGCCAAGAGGGGCTGGGAAAGGAACACATGCCATCTGCACAGGGAAAGGAAGAACTTCATAGCCCTCGATCACAACCAAATCAGAAACCCTGCAGAAGGTGATATAAAGTCAAGGAGACCAGAAGTAGCACTAGCTTTCTTCAAAGGAAATAAATCTGTGAGTGGTTTAATGGATTAGTAATGACCACATGCACTAGAAGATTCCCTGAAAAAGAAATGCATGCATTCACCCACAAAGTTTTCCTGGTATGATCTACTTTATAAGGTGCTAAAAATATTTCAGCTCTTATTGCCGCCTTTATCAAACTTGGAAAAAGTACAACCAAACCTACATGAGAATAGGAAAATCCCCTCTGAAAATATATTAAGGCATTTTAATAACAATAGGTTTATGATTATTCTCTTCCCATCTTGCCAAATCCTGCTTTTCTAAGCTTAAATGCAGGTAATAACACACTGTGTAATGATATTGTGCTACTATTTCAAAATTAGTATTTAAAACTTGTACCATAAATAATTCAACCTTTTAATTTTTTTAAACTGAAACTTTAGAATTAAACTTTTGAAGATTTGTAATAGATTGACAATAAACTTGTTTCAAGGGAAACACAGCTAAAGGCTCCAGAACCTTACAAGAGCTGGAGAACAGAAATATCTGGATACATACGTTTTATACCTTAAGTATCATATGTTGATTATTATCCACCATTCTAATTCCAATGTAGAGGGAGCAGACATGAGAGCCTAATATTCTCCATGGAAGACAAGACTGATCAAAAACCAACATCAACATTACTGTAAGAGTTGTTTCCAGGCCCAGAGAAAGCAACACCATAAATAGCCTGGGACAGTGAAATAAGAATGACTTTACCATCAGTACACTTATTAATAAGAACTCTAAGTGATTGCAAACACAACTTAAATGCAGAGACAATGTGAAAAGCAACAGCATTCTGACAGGCATGTTATTATCTGTACATGCTACAAAAGTTTGTTTGGGAGGACAGCAAGCAAAGCTGCTGTAATCAAACCCAGAAAGTCATTAAAAACATGATTACAACTTCAACCTGTTCTCATCCTACCATTTAGGATCAAAAATGCACAATAGAGTAATGACAACTAAACACATGTAATAATTTCTCAAAACACTTTACTGGAAGGTGTAACACCTTCACAATCATCTGGTCACAACTTTAAAGAAAAAGAACAGATGACAAATTAGGTAAAGAAAATTCATTCTAGGCATTTGCTTTCAACACTCTTACATGTATTTTCCTATTTCTTCAAGATTCCCCAGTGCTTTAACTATTCTCTCAGAATCCCTTCTAGCACTACATTATGGTATGTGAAAGACCATAGTTCACTTTTCATTTTAAGTTTTCTGCATTATATGTTCTCTATTAGAAGCATAAAACCTGTGTGATGCAATTTTATCTCAATATAGGACCAGAATAGGATGCTGGAGATGAGTGTCCACTGTTCTGCAAGTACATCTGTACATGCTCCACTAACATTTGTGTCAGTATCAGTAGGTTCATTTCCTTTGAGGGGACAGAATTGTATGTCCCAGTCTCAGGGTCAGAGTCACAAAACCAACAGCTGAGATGTATGGGAGCACCATGTGTGCCATCTGAAGCAACAGCTGGCCATGCTGAGCTACTGTTAGACTAGATAAGTTCTCATAAAATTGTGGAAGGTTTTGTTACAAGGAAAAGAGGAACAAATTAAAAAACTTTGGAGTTAGTGAAGAAAAAAAACAAACAAACCCAACACCAACATGAAGAGCAATTCTTACATTTATCTACTAAAGCAGAAAGCAACCAACTGGCATCATAAGTAGAAATCACTGGATGGTTGATAGTTGTGGTCACTTCTATCTCCCCTCTTGCCAACTTGGCACATCAAGTAAAAGTCAATCGCATGCTTACATACTGCACCCTTCTTTCCTTAGTAACATACATCAGTTTTTAAAATGACTGAGTGGTGCCTCACTTCATGAAATTAGCTCCTTTATGCAAGGAAGCATAAAGCAAAGAGAATCTAAAGCACTGCTTCTTTAGCAAGCAAGCAATTGCCTTCTGGAGTGGCAGCTTTTTCAGAAGCCAAAGCTAAAGGTACTATATATGGAAGTCAAGATTAAAGACCAAAAATAATCACATGTTAATATAGAAACACAGTTATTAAATAACATTTACCCAGAAATCTTCAGAAAATGCATGCTTTGTGCAGAGAATATCCTTAAAAATACGTGGTAGATGCTCTGATTTTCAAACCAAAGCCAAATCTTCCAGAAGTTGAGCTCTTGCTATGCAAGCAAATCATAGTCATCCTTTACAATAATATTTAATGTCTCCAATAGTATATCTGAGTGTGGATGTAAGGTGTTCCTCTTGTTCTCAAAAGAAGTTCAGTGCTTTTTATATCATATTTACTTCTTCATGAAAATATTGCCAATATAGAATGCAGCATATCAGCAGCTGGATGATTTTCAAACTTCTCTTCTTGAGACAGAAATAACACTGAAAATATGGACAGGTCACTGGCTTCATTGCATGAAAGATGATGTTGCAAAATTGGAAAAACCTTAATCAATTTAAGTGTTTCAATAAACTTTGAACAGCAGTCAAGATTGAAGAGACTATGAAAAGACTAGTTGCAAAACACAAGACAGCATCGATTAAAGTATTAAAAGTGGAGGTTTCTCTCTCATAATACCCAAGGGCAAAACTTACTTTAAAGGCAAAAAGACAATATGAGATGGCAATTCCATCATTTTCTAGTGTAAACTGAATTAGGCACGTGTAACCTTTCTGCCCATAACACATACCATCCCCTCACCCCCTCCAGCCTGGCCCTCTGCATATTGTTTTTCCCTTTGTCATTTCTAAAATACTTTGTCCTTCACACCTACTGAAGGTTTCCACTCTAGGAATCCAAACTGGCTCTCAATTCTCATTCTCTAAAGTGTACTTCTCTAAGGAAGCC
>NW_009912491.1:61609-82202 GCF_000696875.1 Nestor notabilis | reverse complement strand
CAGGAATTGCACCTCACTAATTCCCCTTTTTATTATATAGCTGTCTTAATGCTGAATCTGTTTAGCTTTCCTCATATAGGTAAATGGCAATCAGCTCAGTACAAAATATGTGTCCTGCATGAATCAGGACTATAAAGCAGCTCTTCATTCACAGATTGTGCTATTTCAGAAATGAAACATAAGTTTGTGCTATGTAAGTGACGCAGAAAATATAATTTAACTAATGAGACCTTGCTAATTAGGGTACATTTAATCTGAAGTAAGAATGGCCACATAGAATTGTATAAAGTGGTAAATTAAAGCAGATGTCATTATTTTAGTTCAAATGTTGACAAATACTCACTTTGGAACACTACTGAGTACATTCACAATCCCATAAAACCAACACTTTCCACCAAAAATATTACAAAAAATCTGTAACTCAAAATTAAATTAAATTTTGCTATCAACTTTTCATAAGCATCTAAGTTACATTCAATCTAACAGATAACACTTAAAGGGTACTATTTTCCACACTTACATTTCAAAAGCCAAGAATTATCATAACATACTTAAAGCTCAGATGTAGTGAATCTGTATTTATGAAAAATACACTATTTCAGATTTGAGAAGCCTACAAAAGCAGTTTTCTGAAAGTAGTTCAATATTGATCAATATACATGATACATGTAGTATTTTTAATCTTTTCACATGGCAAGCCCTGGTTAAAAATTTAGCAGGTTTATTACACTTCACATGGCTGGTTATTCCACAATTAAGACCAAATTCATATTCTTGCTTTTGTGATGCCAATAGCTATCATAAGAAAAAGCTACATTACAAATTACCCTAACAGCAGGATTTTACAATAGATGAGCATGGGAGTCATTTATAATGCATTTGCTGCTATTAAAAAACAAATAAACATTTACAGTCTGCGCTAATTAACTTTACTGCTGAATTAGTAGTATTCCTTACTCTTTTTAAACAGAAGAAATATTGCAAGTATGGCAGTAAAGTCACACTTCAGTGCAGTAAAGGCTGACACACTCTAAAAACCTCTCTCATTCTCCATAAACACATGGAGCCTTTGGACATCTTGAGACCTACATGCACTATCAGTACTGATATCCTCTGCTATAAATGAACACAACAGAGCAGTTTAAGAAGAACATTCTCATGTCAGAAATAAATTATCATATTTTGAGCATGGCATCTAAGTACAGCAGCTTAGTAGACTTACCTCACCAACATACAGTATATATGCTCTGAAGCTAACATCTTCTGGTGCAAGGCTAGGAAGTGGATATACTTAAACACCAGGCACATTCTGCCAGCTCATCTGCTCATGTAAGTGGAACTTCAGCTTGGCCATGACTACAGTCTTCATGAGTTGTCACAAAGTACGCAAAGCATTTACATCTTGTATCAATAAACATTTCACCATTTGTGTTGATTTTTTACTTTCTTTTGCTGCTGCCAATCCCAGCACTCTCACAAACACAAGGACATACCCAATTTGCTCTCATGAGAAAATAAACAAAGCAACAAATCTAAAGTCTTACCTTTAGTGAAGTCAACAGTAACCTCAGGATCAAGCACGTGTGAAGCAGAAAAGCACCTGACAGCAGAATCTCCGAAAGACCCATTAGAGATATTCTTTTTCCTCATCTTAGTAAATAGGCTATTCACAAAGGTCTGGGCTGTGCCCAACACATAGGAAAGTGTCTGTAAAAAAAAAAAGAGTAAAAAGTTTTACAGTTAACAGAATGAACTCTGTTCACCTTGCCCATTAGAGAAAGGTTTCCTCAGCTTCTTGAATTCCTTCAGCTCTTATGAATGCCACCTAAGTCATTAGTTAAAGAATGAGATTCTTTGGTGTTCTCTAGACAGACATATAGTCTTTATCTATTGACATGAAAAGTCCCAGTTATTCATTAAGAACTGTTATTTAACACTTAATTATATAGTAATGAGAACTGTTTATAATGCCTCACCAGGTATGTCTGCACATTGCAGGTAATACTCAAGTTTGGCCTAAAATTGATTTTGAATACAAACAAAACAATTCTTATTACAGCCATGAAGTATTGGCTGATAACCTTATCTGGTAGGAACCTAAAGTTTAGATCCCTGAACCATATTTTGTATTAGCTTTTAATTTTATGATTTAAAGACATCCAGTCAACCTTCTCCTAGAGAACCATATTTCTGTGGTGCTGCAAGGTAGAATGTGATCCTAACACGGACAAACAAAAATGTCACTGCTTATCATTTCATAAAAACATTCCAGGACTGGATTCAAAGCATTTTCTTTAATCAAATTAAAACACTAATTTCTTTCATTTACAAGTAGTTTAATTTTTTTCAGCCTACCTACCAATACCTTTTTCAAACACTGCCAATGCCATTGAACATTTTCAGGCATTTCTTTTTTCTAGAAGAGGGAAAGGATTTACTGCCAGCTTGCAGAGTGTATGATTTTGAAAGTACCATTTCATGAGCACTAAAGACCACAAGAGACCTCATCACAGATTCAGAACCATGGAGTCAACCTCTTGCTTGCTCTTTTCTGTTCATTTTCATGCCTTAAAGAAGGATGTTGCATTAGAGCTCTAAAGATAGTTATGTTTAGTTTCGGTATAATGGTTCTAGGCAGATTATTGCAAGGTTTGAGGGCTTAAGTGAGACCTTAGATCTTGTACTGGTCCTAAACACATGGATCAAGTGCTTCTGAACTGCAACTGTACTCATATTGCATATATCCATGTAAATGTTGACAGAAATAGACGAGTTTGCTTCTAAACCAAGCAAAGATGTTACTATTACCAAAACAAATACATTACATTGAATACATACAAATGTGAGTGCATGCTAGCATGTTTTTAAATTACCATCTTCATGCAGTTTATATTGAGTGTTCTAGCAGCTTGACCACAACATGCACTGCCTGACGAGGACACCTCCTATTAAAAAAGGACACACACAATTGCTCCTACTGTTAGATTACACACTGGAGTTCTAGGAAAAACTGAAACTGGGGACCTTGCTGTGATCATGTTTCTGAGCTAACCATGGTTATAAGTCAATGTAACTAAACTAGTATTTGCTGCATTACTTCCCATTTGCTCAAGTGTGAATAATTCTAGAGTCCTGTTCATGTGCCTAGAAGATTGATACACAGAAATACCCCATGAACCACACGACAAAGTGAACTTAGAATTCATTGTAGTGTTCAGCATCACAGTTATATAGACGTAGATCCTGACTTGCTGCAAAGAAGCTGATCAACCCTGTATCTATGCTTAACAAACCAGAGGCAGATGGGTGACAGTGTAAGTGATAGAAACATTCAGAATGCCCAGGCACAATAAGCTGGCACCACTTGTTTCTTTTAGGAGGTAGTAATCAATGCAAATCTATGCATTAGTTATGAGGTGGTTTAATTCCAATAATAAACAGTCTGTGATTGATGAATTTTTCACAGCTGTTGTCTATATAGCTGTTTAATTAGAACATGCTGGCAGAGGCTGTTAATTCTTCATCAAGTTGCCGACTCCAGTGCATTCCACTTTCTGCAAAGCAGGATGACAGTTGGTAGAGTGACCTGGGCGGCTGGGCAGGGGACCTGACATTTGGCAAAGGATCAGCGCATTAGATGACAAGCCAAATTCCATCAACTTCCTAAAAATACTAGCAGGCTGACAAACAGAAAGTGCTTTAATTGCTGGTGCTAGTCTTTGATTTTCTGTTATTGATGGGCACTGGATCTAACTGCACAGGAATGTCTACTTCGTGCTACTGCTGTTCCCAGAGTAGAGCCAGCCAACCATAACCTACTAGGAAGGAAACTAAGTCAGCTGCCTTAAAAAAAAAAATAAAAAAAGAAAAAAAGAAAAAAGAAAAAAAAAAAGGCTGCCAGAAGTTCTGACATTTGCTTTAAGTATTTGACCTTCTGAATCCATACAACTCCCTTGCTGGAATATTCCATCAGGGAAAGGGAATCCCTGCCTTGGGTATCATATGACATATGCCTAACTGGGACCTGAGAGATGGAGATTCTCAAATGAGTACACCACACTGGGAGCCTACACTATGCCCTCATTGAGGCATCTAAGACCTGACTCAAAGAATTACATCCAGAGCCCGGCAGGATGCTTATTTTCATTCACCCTGTGCCTACATCAGAAGTGCCCACAGAACTGCCAGTTGCAAATACAGCTCTGGTACCACTGTTCATTAAAAGCTGAGCTTTCCAAACTCACTCCACACGTGCTAACAAGCAGGTTTTGGATGCTGTCAAGTTTGGCAATATTCACACTGGTCACCTAGAGATAGAGGAAACCTATAAACAATTCCCTAAGCTGACCGGACATGTAAGATACCGACCTAAAAAGACAGCTCTGTTTAATCTACAGGTAGTTACAAAGCTTCCTATCATTAACCTCAGCAGTTTTGCATTACAGGGCTGTTAAAGACTCTAAACTCTTCACATTACCAAGTGGTTCAGAAACTAGTCACAAAACTGGATGCCTGAAATCAGTTAAAACTCTTGTGACAAACAAATAAAAACACTTACTGTGTTGCAGCTGCAAGGAGAAGTTACCTTGCCAGCAGCATAATCTTTGATACTAAATGGCATGTTCATCTGTTTGTAATTATAATCATGTTGAAAAGTTTATGAAAAATTAAAGTATAACTGTTTAATACTGAGTAATTTTTAACTTTTTAGTTCTGGGTGTTTACATCTTAGTTTGACACTGAGCAAAGTTTTTGATCTCAATTAAAACTGCAAAAAACATCCAAAAAAACTTTTCCCACTTAAAAAAAAATAAATTTCTTACTCCATTTTTCAACAGCAAAATTACTTGATGAAAAAAAAGTCATGATTTATTGCTCATTGAGTCATGCCAATATACAGAAAAATACCTGTTTAAAAGAACACTATTTTGGCATGAGAGACATAAGCATGAACATCTGAACTGTTGAAAATATAATTTGAAATGTACTGGTTCAGTATGACCAGTACATACTGACCCAGTACACTTGCCAGACACCAGCTTTAGTTTTTGTAAATGCCTTTACTCCTCAAACATTTTAGAGTAAACTCAGACACCCTAGGAGCAGTCTTCTGATATGATTTGCTCTGAAGCTCCATAAGACATGTTCTCTGCTCACGATGCCTTACCATTCTGATATGGAAAGTGACCACAAGTCAGTCTGCTACACTGTTCTGACTTTTGGGTTTTTCCGTTTTGGTTTGGTTGTTTGGTTTTTTTGTTGTTGTTGGGGTTTTTTTCCTCCATGATAATTTTCCTCATCAGGCCACTTTGTCACTTCTAGAGGCAAGAGTCCCTGTTCTACTTCATAGCAAGAGCCTCCCACTCCCAGCCAACGTGATATTATCCTGTGACCAAGTACCCTACTTCACACAAAACGCCAGAACACCCTCATGGGTCATGGTTCTTTACATGTGGT
Source organism: Nestor notabilis (assembly GCF_000696875.1). Classification (NCBI taxonomy): domain Eukaryota; kingdom Metazoa; phylum Chordata; class Aves; order Psittaciformes; family Psittacidae; genus Nestor; species Nestor notabilis. The sequence goes on along the minus strand of NW_009912491.1, from coordinate 76,745 downwards.
AGATGCTTCAATATATCAATTAAATGAAACACTAGCCTTATCTATCCCTCATATTTTGTCCAAGGTAGTGTCATTACACTCTCATTTTAAAGGAGAGTAACTAATAAAGGCAGAGTAGATGGTTGCCAGGAGGGGCTTAGATGTCTGTCTCCATTCTTCCCTCATCCCTAAATCTAAAACAAACAAGACAAAAAACTAGATATTAATCTTTGTGATTATTTTAAAGAGTTACAGCAAAATGTCTTTTGGTTGCCTATTGCTTCAGTAACCCGAAAGCAGCTAAAGCAACTTTGCTCTTTCAGTTTTCTATTTGTTTCTAACAGAGTAGTGGAACACAAAATTCGTATGATATGAAGAAAACCCACAAAAAAAGCCTGGCAAAGCCTGCAGAAACTGTAAGTGCCAAGTCTTACACCATGCTACTCAGCAGCTCTGCTGGATGCCTTGCTTACAGCAATTCAAATTTTGCAAGCAGTGACATGGAGTTTAACTTATCATTTGTCATATTCCTTTCCTAAAAGGTAAAGGATTGAGCTCACAAGCTCAGGAGAGCTGTTTTCTGCAGTTGCATTCTCTGGTGAGCACTTTACTGAACTTAACAGAAAGTTGAAAAGGAAGAGGCTTAAGACAAAACAATTTTATAATCAAAGAAGAGTTGGCAAAACTTTCGCTGGGTTTAGCAACAGCAGGATGATTAGACAAAGTCACATAGCATTTCATACCCAAATATGAATTGTACATATGAACACAGAGCTTAACCCTGTAAAGTTATTCCAGAAGTTGAGCACCTACTCAGTGCAATCTCTTTGAATACTTCACTCTTGTTTTCTGAACAGTTGAGAAAAAAGAAAAAGAGAAAAGAAAGCTGGGAGAAAAGATAAAATAAAATCAAGAGTAAAAACAAAACTAAGGAGAAAATTTATTTGCTATGAACTGATCCACAACACACAGCAGAAACCAGTTTCCTTGGTCACCAGGTATCCATTACAACATAAAGCATAACAAAGAAACCTGTGAGTACAATGTTGTACATGCTTCACAATTTTTCCATTAAGACTGCAGGCTACAGTTCATTCTTATGTTTCCCATATTGTCCTACGTATCATTTAATACGCACCAGTATCTTCATATTACAACTAGTTGTACTGCATTGTTTTGTACTTTCTCCTACATGAAGTAGGAGATTACATACATCACCTTGCTTTCTTAAATGACTTAGGGGACAGTACACCATATTTAAATTGAGTCTTGGTATCAAAGAAATAACCACTTAAAAAATTAAAATTTAAAATCTACACAAGGTAGATAATTCAAAATATCATACTTCATACTACTTCTGCTGTTCTTTACCTCCTCTGTAAACGCAGGTTTCAGAACTCTCACAATAAATTGTGGGGTGGTGATTATTCAGTAGACTTTGAAATCACAATCTCCCATATGCCTACTGTTGCCTTTTAAATCTACATCCTGATCACCTGTCCAGAAACAATTGTTTTTGCCAGAACACCAGGTTTTCTGGATAAATTGGTGGGTGGGTGTAAGGTTTTTCCAGCAGTCATTGCTGTACAAGTGTGTCTTGATATTGTTTAGATTTTCTAGCTAGAGAAGCACGCAAGTATTATAGATAGTGACAGCTCTCAAACAAGCAACAGCCCCACTCCCCAGAGATACCAGTTACTGCTGTGTGTCACAGCCCCAGGAGAGCCTAGGGACCAACACCCACCCGCACCTTCCCTGGGCTAGAGCTGGGAGCAGCAGCAACATCAGCTTTCTCCATGATAGGATTTCTCACACCACTGAGGGTCATTTTGTCACCCTGCTCCACAGCATAAGCCAGAATCATGTTACTTGCCACGTACTGTTCAAAAGCATGTCATTCCTCTTATCCTTGTATCTCCTTATTTATTTAACATTCTCACTACTCATCTAAGCCAAATCTAGTGCTGATGAAAAGCAGGAGGAAAAAGTCTGGGTATGCTATTTAACACTGCAGAATGGTTAGATGTTGATATTGGCTTCACAGATGAGATGAGGTATAATACATGGGAAGTCACTCTGTTGGGGTTTTTTTCCTATCTATCAAGATAAGTAAAGGCCACAACAGTTTAATTTTTAATGCAGTCAGGCTCTTCCCTACCTAGTACCTTTGTCTCCACTGAAACGTGAACTTTCTCCTCACAAAGCACAAGATTACAGCATTACATACAATTTGCAGAGAAGTTCACGAAAAAAATTTAAAATAAACCCAAAAAAACCCCAAACAACAAAACAAACAGAAAAAAGCCCCTTCTCTTGCACATCTCCTGTAACACACTTGGACCAGAGGCACAATTTTAAAGTCTTCTTCTGTAGCCATTGGAAAGCAGAGCTGGAGCCAGCTTCAGTGCTCTGACCTGTCTTCCCCCCCCCCGCCCCCAACTTCTTTTTTTTGTTTTTCCCTCCTAATTTGTTACAACCACTCAGCATTTTGCCCTCTCCCACACAGTTCAGCACATTTGTAGGCTCAGATGACAGAAGATGTTCATCCATCTCAAAGTCTGGGCAGCCACGTTCTCAGAGGAAACCCCACGGGACTACCATCACAGCTGTTCCCTCAAGAAGTATGCTTCTGTTTTCAGTTTCCTTTCCTCTTTCAGAGTCAGAAAGGAAAGATCCAATAATCATCCCAATTTCTGAATTCCCACTGGAGGGTAAAACAGCCTCTGAGGCAAATTTGTTAAGAATTTGAGTTAAATACCCACAGATCCAGAACGTACTAACTATGTTTGTGAGGAAAAGAATTTCTGACTTAAAGATAGATTTTACTCTAGCACAAGATTTAGAAAAAAACTTCATGAAAGTAACCACTGTCTGCAAATACTAAACAACAAAAATTCAAGGCAAAACCAAAACCCTTAGTAAATTGATCCATTGAGATCAATGCACATCAAAACATTACATGAAATCCCAATTCATATTTTTAACAGCTTGAGATTCAGATTCTAATCCTGTACGCTGGGCAGAGAGGGTGAGAGAAATTCTTTTCAGTTGCACTTGTGAAAGACTCCATAGATTTTAAGGAACTTATGAATGCGTAATGCAGCACTTACTCTGCAGTGGGCCAAGAACCTACTCCAGTTGCTATAATATATTGGGTATCACTCCCTTGCCTATAATAAAACTTCATTTCTCTGACGAGCAGTGCTTACAAACCACAAATAACCAGTTTGGCCCTGGACATGCTCTTTTATAGTCTCAAAGTTTAGAAGAGCTTTCTCTTCCCACAGACATTGCTTAAAGTCACTTAAAGAAATCACCAGTAAGCATATGAAAAGAAAGGAAATAGCAAAGAGATTGCTAACTTATAAATCTTGAGTAATTCCTTTTGCTTCAATGGAATTGCTACAGTACAAGTGGAAACTGAATTTATTGTTCTAGAATTATCATTAAGCTAAAGTGACCATTCCTATTAGTCTATGTTTTCTTTGGAACGAGGCAGTACTATTTTTTTATTATTTTATAAGTTTTTCTATACACAAGTGTCTTTTCCATAGCCAGAATAATTTGTTTTTCTAAGAAACAATCATTATAATCTTTGCTTAATGCAATTTTTCAAATTCATGGCTTCAAACATTACCTAAAGTTACCAAACACACAAAAAAAAGCTACTGGATTTTCTTGGTGGAATACAGAAGCATTCAACTAAAAAGATGACAATCACAGCATCTAAAGGTGTCATAGTAAGAAGGAAAAAAAGGAACACAGAAACAGAAGACAGCAAGAAAGAAAAAAAACTCCAACCCAACAGTTACATCTTACAATGCTCTATTATAATGGAATCTCAGTTCTAACCATTACCAGATGGGTATTACATTTTGTACAAACTGGCAAAGTTGACACCCAAACATTCTCCATGTTAGAGAAAAACACTAACAGACTGGCTTTACTGTGCATATATTAAAGACTTACCAAAAAAACCGCTACTTTTCTGGAAGGAAGTACTAACTCACAGTAAATTTATATTTGCAAGTTTTATTTAATATAAATATATTTATGTAGGTTTATTAGTATACAAAGGAAAAATAAGCAATTAGAGCATTTAAATGCCCACATACGCCCACATGCATGTATGCAGACTTTCTTCTTTTTTAAACTATCTTTTCTTCACCACTTTCCCCTCCCCCCTCCCCAACAGCTCCCTCTCACTATATCTGGTCACAAGAGTTCATCCTTATCTGTAGGCTTTCACCCATGCCATATAAAATACAAAGGCCACAAGCCAAATTCCACTCTCAGTTACACAGATGCAACCTTTAACGTCAGAATATTTGTACCAGTGTAAACCAATAATAGATTTTGGCTGCCCTTATGGACCTGATTTTGGCAGGTGGATGGAACAGGATTGGAAAGTTGTATTTATTTACCTCAGGAAACTAGAATTCACATCCAGCATAGAAGAGATTTGAAAAGTTTTATGGACCAAAAAGCTAATCTCTAATGAAATTCCCCACAGCATAAATTCGCTATAAAGAAGAGTCTTGCACAATTCATTTTTATGCCTTTAATCCCTGCTTAGAAGAGGTCCAGAAAGCAAACAAGCAGGGTGTTGCAGAGCTAAGGGGCAACTGTAGCAAAGGCACTGGGTAGGACTTTAAGCCAGCACTACTTCTTGTCAGCTTGCCTGCTGGTGGAGGGTTGCCATTCCCCTGTGGCTTCTGAGAGCACTGGATTACAGATACAACAGCAGGGAAAGGGAAGGGAAGTAAAAATAAAGTGCCCTTTGAGAGGTTTTAATAAGCCTGACAAAGAAAATCATGCAACTTGGGAAGCTGTAAATCACTTTTCAGCTGAAAAGCTTGTTATTTATGGAATATATACACCTATTTCAAATTGCCATGGAAGTCATTAGAAATACACTTTTTAATGCAGTAACAAATGCAATGTATGATGTATATATAAATAAAAATTATAAAAGTGGAATGGAGACAGAATTTCAGTGCCAACACACCATCAAATTGCAAGTAACAATCAAGCACCATATTATCATTAGAAGGTGGCCTGCTGCTTCTAATTAGTGCCCCAGGAAGAAAACAGCACACATGCTAAAAGGAAGCTGCTAGCCAGTGCACCCTAAGGGGTTTAAGATCAACCAATGTGGGATGACAGCAGTGAAACAGAGTATACAGCATTAGCCAAAACATAACATTACTTTATCAAAACAGGCATTTAATACTTGATAGCCAGGACCCCCCATGAAAATGGATTTGTTAGGGAGAAAAAAAATAAGCCTATATTTTAGGCTATGATATGATCAGCAAAGCAGAGGATGATATCTGTAGGACACCAACACAGAAAATGTGCCCAAGAGGAACATGTGGAATTAACAAGAGCACTTCAGAGCTTTGCTCCAAGTTGCAATTGGCAAGCATGCCATGCTCACAAAAGTTAGTGTCTGAACTCATTTAAATAAAAAGCTAATTAGCAGTACTTAGATGGTGACTGTCACCCACTAAGCAGTGATGCATCAAGATTCAATGTTTAAGTCAAGAGATTCATGTGGATTACACAGACTCAATCCTATTGAGAAGGATGGTGTGAAGTTGTTTAAATGAGCTTCCGTAAGACACCTCCTTCACACTGCGGATAAGATCTGGAGGCAGGTTTGCTTGGCAGGGTTTTGCACCAAGTGAAAGTTGTTTAGCTTGTCAGCATCAGGGAACCTTATCGGTGCGATAAGTCAGAGCTGTTTCAACAAGTGATCACAATGGAGCTTTTGAATTTATTTCCATATAGTAGGGAAACGCCTGTAGTTTCAAGCCACAACTTACTAGACCCAGGCAAACAAGAACACTTGACAGCAGAGCCAAGCCAAAGAGCTTAGCTGGGATCAGCGAGCTGTTAGAGCTGACTATACACATTTAAAAAAATATTACATAAAGCGATATGTATCTAAGGTCACTGTAAGAGCCAGGAAGTGGTGCCAAGACATTCCTGCAGGCTTCTCCCTTCCTTGGCTTGCCCTCATTCACAGACAGAGAGACCAGCCTGCACTAGGGCTCAGCGCAAGCTTTCACTGGCTTACCCACCTCTGACGACTAAGAGGTCATGTTGCAGAGTCACTTAAATTTAGAAGAACAGGTGGACAGCCCCATTCCAAATTTAATCAAGTTAACACTTTATATTTTTCATGGCTTTCGCAATTCTAATTAGCTTACTATCGCAAACTAGGGATGGGCTACCCCAGCCTACTAGAAGTTACAAATGTTATTTCTCTACAAATATGAACATTTTCCTTCTCTTTCCAGTGAGAATTTTTAGTTCACAAATTTGAATGCACCTGGCTTTTCTTCCAACCCACATGAAGATTTATCAGTGAAGAATGCCCTGAAGTCATGTTAAAATTGACCTTAGTGTGATAGAGGAGACAAGAGTTTAGTGTTATTTTTAATGTGCAGAGTTGTATCCTAACACCATACCAAACACCTCTGCTGAGGATTCAAAAAGGGATTTAGTATCAATATAATTACAAAAGGTTCAATCCCTAAAAACTCATAGACACCATGCCCTCCAGCAGAGATCTCCACAAAGGACAGGGAGCCATCCTTAGCCTCCCAGCTACCTGTATCTGGAGACACGCTCATGAAGAATTAGACCAGCATTCCTTAACATATCATGCCACCAGACTGGCAGAGGCCAAGGACCTCTCTACCCCCAGGCTGCCAGCATGACACCCTTCACTAGCAGAGCTCTCCCAACCCACACATCTTTCTAGGAGGTCCAGAGCTAGACAACATAGCCAGAGAGTTGACAGACATGCTCATCTCACCTAAATGCGTGACAGCAGACCCACTGCCCAGCTCTGCTTGTCAGTGTAGTCAGGTCCTGGTTTCTGTCAGTGTAGCCCAACACTAGGGGTAAATATTTACCTCATCGTAATTATTGGAACATATGAATGGAGACAAAAAATGACGCTAGAGCAGCCTTTTCATCATGAAACTCACCAGCTAGACATCCTACTCCCTATTGTACACCACTATTTCTTCCTGCCCATATTTGAGCAATGTCTCTATAGAAAGCAGAACTGGTGGTTATAGCCAAGACTAGCTTTCTGGTCTCGGCGATCTTTTTACGATACCACTTGAGGTTCACCGTGGGAAGTTGCCCACTATAATAGCTAACATGTATGTGCCCTGTGGAAACTCTGAAGCCTGACTGCTACTAACATTTTCCCCCTCTACATTTTAATATCTGACAGATAAGACTATCCTGAAGTATTGACAGAAAACCACAGGTGACAGTCTCCATTTTGACTTATTATATTTTATGATAACTTAAAATAATATATTGGTAATAAATGTGTTCACAAAATGACCTGATGAGGGGCAAGTCTTCCCATAGCCCTGATGACAGCAATGTAAAGGATAATTAATCTTATCTGTCAGTGCAGCTGCTTCCCATAATTTTACCCTAATAGTGAATATCACATATCTTTGCCAAGTTAATGTGAAGAAGTAGAAACAGAATACTGCTTTCAGATGTAGTTTGCTATGATCACTTCCACCCCCAGTGCAGTGAATCCTCTCAATTCATGCATTTAGAGCTTTCTGGCATTTCTTTGTCCCTGTTAAAGTCTGAATAAAGTTGGTAGATTTACTGCCTCTGGGGACAAGAGCATCCTCTGGGCCTTATAATAAAGGACATGGCCTTTGGAAATCAGGGTGCAGAATTTAAGTTTTCTTTTGAAGTCTTTGCAGATTTTTAAAGCAACACCCACATGACATCCAGCTTGTTCATATGCTCTTGTGAGACAAGACCTTTGGAAATCTCCTACTCTTGCTAGAATACAGATCTGGACACTAACATAGCCAGTGAAACCGATTTCTACCATAAGAACCATCTCTAACTGCTCCCACCATCCTGATGGAGCTTTTCCTCAGCAGAGAGAAAGCGCTCCTTTATGAACAGCTTTATGGAGAGATAATGGACTCATTCTCCTTTTTACCATACAGACATCTACCATTTTAGAAAAAGCTGTAACAAAAAGGCAGAATCCTTGGGAAAATCCTTTGAAATACGAACTTCATAGAACATCCCTGGAGAAGTCTGAAGCTGCACAATCCCTGATGACTGCTACTGTTTCTGTTTTGCAGGAAGGCAGATAGTGACAATCCCAATCCCCATGTTCTCTGGGTCATCCATGGAGCTGATTGCATTTCACTTGGCAGCATATTTCTTTGCTGCTGTTTAATTATGCAAAATATTGTGGCTAAAGTAAAAAGGAGAAAAATTAAACCTCTAGGGATGCAGAGTGCAAGGAAAAAGTTTAGAAAGATCCAGAGGTGAAGAATATAGTGGAGCAGCTAATGAGGATTTACCCTGTGTAGCTCCAGTAGCTCTGCACAGAACTACAGAAGTAGACAAAAAATCAAGAATTGACCCATCATGGAGCCAGAAACAGAGCAGCATGGAAAACTGCACCAAATGCAAATCTATGTCCCTATTGGGTGTCCTGCATCCAAGTTCATGGAAAACGGCCATCAATCAGCTTTTGATGCTGGCATTTAATGTTACCTAACTAAGCAGCAGATTGATAAGCAAAACCAGCATACTGAGAAAGTGACAAACTTTGAAGACATATTAATTAAGAACAAGTCTGAGAAGCATTTTCAAGGAAGGTCATGTTCAGAGTTGTAGCTTTGGGCATTGCTTCTGCAGGATTTAACATTGAGCCCATGGAGAATGATGCTGACATTAACAAGTTTTCCCATAGGTATATACAGCTGCTGATGGGCCCAGGTCCCAGACCAGATACAAAGCCATGTTCCCAGAGTAAGATTACTTCCACAGTTGAATATAAGCACTGTCAAAGTGCTTGAAAATTCTACCAACTTATTTTGGTGAAACATTTAATTTTCACAGCTGAAAAGCAGAAGATTAACTAGCATTAAGATATAAAAATGGTCTGTCTCTGTAGTTTCATAAGAAGTTTAACATGCAAGAATGGAGTTTAAAAAAAAAAAAAAAACATATGCAGGTATACATCTCCTGTTACTGAGAGTGGGAGGTAATGCAAACAGGAAGTTTGAACTGATGAAGAGACCAATTAGTAATGCTACTGTGAAATGCCAGACTCAGGAAGTTGAAAAAGTTATTAAGGAAATACCTGCACATGTCGTTTGGCCTTTTAGAAGGAACTCACAACAGCAGAACCTGCTAAACATATCCAAGGGTGCATTAATACGACAGATTTCTTTTCCCCCCTAAATTTCCAAGAACAATTATAACAATTCCAGTTTAAACTTGTAAGTATCTGGTGCAGTTAATATTCCAAGAAATGTTTTCTAAGCTAATTATTGATGCCCAGGTATTTTTTTTTGAATACACACATTAGGAGTCCATTTTTCCCCCCCATCAGAGGCCAAAAGTTTTAATGATGTTCTGGTCCAGAGGGTAGTCTTTGTATAGAAAAATCCCATTCTTCTACTCAGGCATGCACTCTGATAATTTCTACAAAAAGTAACAAACCCGAACAAACATGTTTTCTAGAGCAGTGTCATACTGTAGGTTGAAAAAAGGGTTTACTATCCTCTACTAGTATCTGTAGATGCAGAATCCTGAGCCAGGTGAATGACTTTGACTTTCATCATTTATCTAAGGTAATGTCCACCAGACCCTAGGCTGGGGACTTGATCTAACGTAAGACTACACAAATGGACAGGAGATATGAGAGGGGCACAAATATCAGTGAATGATATAGGTTTCTTTTGCTCAACTCTCATGGCCAGTGCTTACCTAAATTGATATACATGTATTTTATGCTATATGCAGATACACCTGCAGAACTCCCAGCTCAGGATATTATTGGGAACTATGGGAAAAAAAGCTACTGCACAGGTAAGAACAGCAGCCATTATCCCTTTAAATGTCATGAAATCTCATTTTTAAGGGGTATAAGTTTAGTAGGTGAGAAGATGCTCCTTCTGCAGGCACGTTGTTCTGCACTCACGTTCACTGAGATTCGTTGGATATTTCTAAAAATCAGACCCTATACTTCTCAGGAACACACTGCTACTCTGCTGGATATTGTTAATATTTAGATGGCTCGTATCACAGCAGTATTATAGCACCTGGAAAACATTAATCACAGCGTGCTGTGTAACTGTAAACACATTGCAGCTAAGGAAATGAAGCACAAGAAGCCCTCATCCAAACAGGAAATCCACACTGGAGTAGCAAATTAATCCTAGGTATGTCACATCTTCAGATAGTTCTTAGATGTTGGACTATACACCTCCTAAACTCTTGTATAAACTGTGATATTTGATTTCTATTTTTCAACATTGATGAAAGTAATTTCTTTGTTAACTTCATATGCAACAATACATTCATGTGTAGAGCAAACAATAGTCTCACAGAGAAAAATGTGCAAAGTAAAAATTCTTTTCTCAAAACTGAAAATATGACATATCAGGAATTCTCCCAAACAATATAACATTGTCTCTCTCCCCAAACACACCACTTTAGTGAAATAAGCAAGCAAAAAAAAAAAAAGTGATTATGAAAAAACAGAAGTCAAATGTTTTTGACAGAAACCACCATCAGAATTAAAACATTATGAAAATTTTGATTAACAAAATATGATGTTGATCAAACATTTTTCCTTCTCAATTTGATAATGATAAAATACTCAGATCCCACAAAATAAAAGTATCTTCTTTCATAACTGGCAGCTTCTGGCCAATGTATCTAGGTCAGTAAAACTACTCAAAGTCATTATGGAAGGTATATAATATCTATATAATATCTGAATATATATATATAAAATATCTGAAGCATTTGAGATTTAGTTTTGTCTGCACCAGAAGTCAGGGACAGAATGTACATAACAAGTATCAGTGGTGATTGTCAGGAATTAAGAAACTAGATAAAGTTCACAAAGTAGTTTAAAAAAAAAATATGGAGACACAAAAAAGGAAATAAAAACCAACATGAATGAGGAAACAAGGGTTGTGCATAAAGCAGCCTGTGATCTCACAAAGGAAATACACTTGGCCAGACTTGCTGGAATGCATGCAGAGTAACATTATTACTTGAAAACTGCATATAATCTACCAACATCACCTTATTTGTGAAGCAGAAGCCACAAAAATATGAGAATTGCAGCTGAATCAAATGCAGCCATACTATAAATACTGCATTTTAGCAGAGCTAGACATGGATGTGTCTGGAGACTCAAGGATAAAAATGAATCTAGTAAACAGTAGGGACAAAAATTTCAAGTATTTGTTGCATTATTCCATTGTTAGCAAGGATCCCTGGCACTGTTCAAGGCCAGGTTGGACAGAGCCTTGGACAACATGATCTAGTGTGAGGTGCCCCTGCTCACGGCAGGGGGGTTGGAACTATATGATCTTACGGTCCTTTCCAACCCAAATCATTCTATGATTTTAGACCAAACAAGACCTAAGATTGCAAAGTCAGCTCTAGAAAGATACCTGACATGGACAGAATAGAATTCACCATGAATCAATGATAACCAGCTAAAATAAATCTTGGTCACTGGCTATGCAACGGTTAGAAAGATACTCAACTGTTTCTTTCTGCTATTTGTGATGAAGAAGAAATCTCTTTATTGAGTTCGTACCCTAGGAAATACATCCCTCCATGGGCAACAGTAGAAGCTTCCTTCTCTTCTACCTAAATCAGGAAATATTACAGATATGGTTCTATCTTATCTTCTGAACTTCAGTTTGAACCTGTTTGATATTGTCAACAACAGACTGTTTTCTGGTCTTTATCGAAGTTCATGAGTCTCACACTTCAAGAAACCGAGACTGCTGCCTTTAGGGAGTCTAGGATAGGCTTTTTCCATGGTCTTACTCAAAAGGTTGCCAAGCCACCAAGTCAGGTTTGCTCCATCTTTCAGAAAAGAATTCCCAGCACACATCAAAAATAATTTAAGATCATTTCAAAGCACAAGAAAGAAAATTCCTATATAATAGAGGAGTCTGCACACATGGAGGAATGGTTGTATTTAACCTTATTCTGTGAAAGTGGAAATCCATGTGCATAATTTAAACCTTTATTTCACACTTTATAATTACATACCACACGTAAGGGAGGGGGGGGGAAACACCTGAGTGCATACTCATTGTGATTAAGAAAATGAGATTTTACCACTTCAAAGTGCATTCTTTCAGATGCATGGAATTTCCTTTAATGTTCTTTAGAGAGCCCCAATAGACTAGTTGTTGTGGCTGGGTTTTTTTTGTTTTGGTTGGGGGTTTTTTTGTTTTTTAAAGTAATATAATAAATTATGTTAATAAATAATATGAACTGACAAACTGCATAGTATTAATAACTGAAAGGGATATTTAGAGCAAAAAGGTATCTGAACTTTGTAATGGGACCTCAGGAGTTACATACTGACCCTTACATATTCATAAAAATAATTATTTCATAAAGAAAAAAAAAAATCACCTGAACAACACATTCTGACACACACGGAAGCATGTTAATAAGTCAGCTGTGATAGACAGTGAGTATCTATGGTCTTAGATGGAAATAATGTTTTATTTTCTGTCCTTTTTATAACAGGTTTAAAGTCTAAACTCCCATGACAAGAAATGCTACTTGTTCACAGAAGGACCACAGTCATCACAACCTGCCTTAAAAAACATACAGAGAAAGGATCACACACCATTTCATAGTTTCTTTTTCTTTTTAGTGCCCAGTTAATAGTGCCCTCTGGGTGTCCATTATAATAATATTACTGTGGTACTGGTGTGGAGGATTTGTGTGCCCAGTAGGGACTGAAGTCACTCTATGAATTCATATTACCTATATCATCAACTTGAAGCAAGTAGTACTTTTGAAGCAGTTACATTAGTACAGACGAAAGACTGGCTATTCCCTTCAGAAATCTCAGTGAGATATTTTTAGTTCTATCATTTGGAAAATATCAGTACTACAGGTAAAGAGTGGATTTGCAAATTACAAAATTCTGGCTGCAGTTCAGATCATCTCTCTTATTCAGCAACACATTTATTCCTGAGGTTAACCTTCAGCATGCTCAACATGCTTCACTGAGTAGAACAGACCTCCTGCGGAAGTGGTAGAAAAAGTAAACATAAGCATGAAATAAGAGAAGCATTACTACTGGATAGATTGCTTTCAAATTCCTAGCTTAGTCTAACATTTTAAATCAAAGTTCCCTGAATATCGCCTGCGAAGCTATCCAGGCAAAATTCTGAAGTTAATTTGTTGGAAGAAAGGAGTCATAGTGATATGTGGGTATAAAATTTTCCCTGCATGCTCACACATCCACATATACATACTTAAATGCAATCAGGCATTCGAAACAGTTCAGAACATTCTTCAGGAAAGCAGGTGGTTGTATTTCAGAGAAATTCTGCAAGCTTGATGCATCAGAGGAGCACTATGGAAATATTAGAGCTGACCATCTTGGTCCTCTCAACTATAATGTTTTCCACAGATGTCTCACATCAGCATTTTGCTACTTTTGTAATGGGATGTTGATGAATTCCTTGGAATAAAATGCTGTGCATTAAGGCTTTGAAAGAGGTATCACTGTTTAAAAAAGCCTGGAACAAAAATTTTGTTTAGAAGGCTTTACAGACAACATTAAGATCTACCAAACTCGAATAACATCTCCTTTTTGCGTTGCTCACAGGATGACCTTACTGAGATTACAGTGCAACAAGTTTTCCCACTTAGAACCACCTCTAAATCCAGGAGTTAACACTTCCTCCCTTGAACTCTGTTTTCATAGTATCTGAGTGCCAGGCAATGCTAGAACTGTGATACTGAGGTGGGAAAAGCATAAGGACCCACCACAGGACTGATTGTATTGGAAGCCACTAGCCAGTCATCAAAATGCAATGAAGAACAGAACCTCTGAATGTGTTACTCTGGAACATATCAAAAGACTTGTCCTGCAGCTTTTGTAGGGTAACACTTTGCAGAGTTCTAGATAGCTGTAGGCAGGCCAGACAAAACTTCTGCCCAGGTTGCAAGCTGATAAGCTGAATGTTAGCCTACTGCTGGACACATGCTATGATAACCTCCAGAATCAATTAAATAGACACTGTGCTTCACAAACATACTTCTAGGCTTGTAACATGATCAGTTCAGGCCTGAATCTCCTTCCAAATGACCACATAAAATCCACCTTTTGTTTCAAGCAGGAGTTCCACTCTAAAAAGATAGCAGGATCAACTGTAAGGTCCAGATTCTTAACAGCAATTTAACGTCTAATTCCCCTTGGAGCTGTAAACGTAGCACTCAGAAATCTACTTTCAAATTACTCACCTCTAACAAATATGGCTGGAAAATCTGTGAAACACTTCTATTTCTGGTAAGACCAGAGACAAGCAAAGAAACATCAAAAGGATATTGTAGCTGCTTAGCACTTCTTCGTTTCAGCATGGCACAAACGACAGACAAACCAATCATTATTTAACTCAGACCAAATTTGGACCCCAAAAATAGTGGGCACCAACCAGATGAGTGTCCAGGTTTCATCTCTTACTGTCCAATCCTTTTACACAAGTCAAATATGATTTAAATATTTAAATATGCCACCAGAAACTCTAATTCAGCCTGCACTGTGACTGTTAAATGGTTTTACGAATGGCTGGTTTTAAATTGCCTTTGTCCCTTTACTAGGTAGTCTTTTAAAGGTGTTACTTCCCAAAACAAAATCTCACTGGCAAAACCCCAATATATCTGAAGCTGTTTAGCTTTTGTGCACTTGGCAATCACCAACTCATAGGTTTCTCTATCTGCCCCAAGATTACCCATCACCACACCCCTTAAAAACTGATGCCCACAAAACTGGGAGATTCATACATTTGGTTCAAACCTATTTCTGATTGCAGCATCCTTTGTTAACATGCAGAATAGGGTATGGGTACTTCCTTAGGTGCAGGAGCAGACCTGGGGCAAACATGACATTTCCACAGCTTGCTGCATCTCAGGTATAGAAACTGAACTTATAAAGTATAACTTGAGCTTGAATTCCTTATATGTGGATATAAAACTATCTAAGATTCATGTCAGTAAACTGCTAACTGAAAACACCTACTTCAATACACTTTAAATCACCTTTTTATTGTGGAATACAGAACCTGCTCCA
>NW_009912491.1:44833-61578 GCF_000696875.1 Nestor notabilis | reverse complement strand
TATTAAGCATGAATGACAGCTCAGACACCTGCTACTAATCTATACAAACACTTGGGATACCTTTAGGGTTTGTCTGGAACTGTGGGTTATCCATTCTACCCCTTTCTTTAAAGGAGGAAAACAAGTTGTCCCTACCTGGTGGAAGAGCTGCCCAAAAGCTGGCAGCTGATTTTTTTTCCCCCCCACAATGATCCCCTGCAGATCAATAGGAAGTATTGTCTGGCCTCCAAATTCCTGAAGAATCTGCGCCATCAGATGTGTTCAGAAAATTCTCTAAAACTATTAAACTCTAATTGCTGCCTCAATGGAGGTTGTTTTATTCCTAATCTATTGACCCATTTCCTCAAGCACACAGCACTTAAACAAAGGACAACCATTTATACCGAGATTGAAATTTTCACTCTTTAGAAGTTATTATTCTGTAAAAAATGGGACTTAAAAAAAAAAAAAAAAAAGCCAAATTTTCTATGGCAGTACATCTGGTTTTGAAGTCCTAATACAATGGAATATAACATCACTGTAACAAGCTCCTTAGAGAGGTGGTCAATGTCCCAAGCCTGGCGAGTGTTTAAAAGGCATTTGGACAATGCCCTTAATAACACGCTTTAACTTTGTCAGCCCTAAATCAGTCAGGCTGTTGGACTAGATGACCATTGTAGGCCTCTTCCAACTGAAATATTTTATTCTAACAGGGTACTCTGTCCAACATTACTGAAAAAAATAAAAAAAGGCCGATACATAGGATTTTTAAAGTATACAAGTCCAAAACAAAAACCAAACAAACCCACACAGTTTTCTTGCTCTAAGTAGTATAGTAAAACACAAAAAACTTCAGCAATCATTTGCTCAGTCCAGGAGGTAATATTTTTATACCTAACAGATAGGTTTTTTCAAGCATGAGAGAGTATCTCTGAAAGATACAGAGGAGGCTTGTACGCTTCACTTTGACCAGACCTAGGATTTTCAGCAGATGTTTCCTATCTTTCTACAATGCGATATTGACTAATCTGTTACATTTTCCCTTTGGAAAAATACCTGTTTGAGCTTTCAAAGAAACACAGAATGCACTTCAGCTTTCTGTGTTCATTCAAAAATACTTCACCCTGAACAATAAAACCTAAACACAATAATATGTTTCACCCGCACCCATTTCATTAATTGTCCACCTTGAAAATTCTAACTTTGTTTTTTTTCAGTGTTCAGAATTTCTGTTTGTATTCTCCATTATTATCAAGTGATGTTTATCTGTCTAACAGATACAACTGTACAATCCAGAGGAAATTCATATTTTTTCCACCTGTTGTTTGGGGCAACTCTGTCAGAAGCCATAGATACTGTAATGATCTCATACAGGATATCCTCTCCTCAGAACAGTACTAAAGTACATGATTAATTTTAATGGCAAGTTAGCTTTCTACAGAAAAATGAACCAAGACTTCCATTGACCTGGTAGGAAGGAAAAACTATTTGATGTCTCAAAGTGCCTGATCATTTTCATCATGCTGTATCGTTGGAATATATTCTTACAATTACAAATTACTTTGAAAGCTCTCATAGAAGAAATAAGCAGCAGTAAGCATATATAATGCTATCATACAAAAGAGCCCGTCTAACTCTCAACATACAAAGCAATACCAAGACTAAAGAAGCTGTACCAATATATACCAAGTGAGGATCTTCCCTACTATCTAAAAGTCAACCTCAAAACCACAGCTGGTAGGCTAAAACATAGTTATACCTATGTTTGTTCTTCCACCACAGTTCATGTAAATATTGGGTATTAGTCTCCAACAGTATGATCATACCATGTTCTTCTGTAAACTGACATGAATGCATGCGATGCTACATAATCTGTGGGGAAAACAACCTCATGAAGCTAAAAGTTTGCACAAAGTGGTGAAGTAAAACCATTCTGGATGGCCACATATTTTGTGTAATAATAGGAATTAGTAGAGGAAATGATGCACATCATCTGTTTTGACAAACTGCATCAACTGAACACAGTGCTCCCACTTTCATGGAAGTTTGTCAAAAAAAAAAAAAAACCAAACACCCCAAGGAAAACACTATTCATAAAATTTAGAAGAAATATATGAAAATCATCTCATTTCTGCAAAAACAAATGCTTTGTGATCCCCAAACAAGAGGGGATATTTCCTCACGTTTGAGGTTTTTGCGAAGTGCAGTAGAATATAGCTGAGCTATTTTCTAAATAGCACTGTGGGGTTTTTTTCCTGATCTGCAATCTCATTTATTCTCCATCTTTATTTAAAAATAAATAAAATGCCTGGAGCAAGTAGGCAAACAAACAAAACTAAACACCATCAGCAAGGTGTTGTAAAGACCAGCATAAACCTTAGCCATAATAGTTCCATCAAAAGATACCTACAGGCAAGACAATGGGCTAAGATGTGTCTGATCTATGATGGATTTAAGCATAACAACTTTGTTATTCCATCTTTCTTTCATGATTAAACAGAGTAAAAATAGAATAAAGGTACAGATTTCCATAACAACATTTTATTTTATTTACTTACTTTTGACTTAAGAAATGATTTACTCCTGATGTAAAGCACAAAACTGTTTATCTTTTAAACCAGGGTACAGATTAGGCGCTATGTAAACGATTCCAAAAGGAACTCTTCTAAAGCCACAGCATTCATTTTTCTTCTCCTCTGGTGCCTACATGCTGACAGATGGAATGACACATTTTGGGTCAGGGGGCTTTTCCACCAAGCAGAACAAGTCAATTTACATTCTCATCAAGATCTAGCAGCTAGTGTTCGAGTTTCCTTTATTATATTGATAAAGTATCCCACTTTGGAAAATACACACTTATCCTGTTTAAGAGCAAACACTTGAGCCTCCTCACATCTTTATAAGGCTCTAGGCTAGACTGTCCTAACCAGAAAACTCCTTGATTTACTTAATCAATAGTGCAGGTTGTTTGATGTTGCCTAAATTCCCACCTAGATACTTAAAGCAAGTTCAAGTGCATTTCATCCACATCAGGTGGATGATCCACCCTTCATTTCTGCTCGTGTAATACCACAGACAAGGGACTGCACATGCACATGGAAGGCTGTTTTCTGCGAGTAGTGGAATTATTCAGGCTGTATTACAAAGTGGATAAACAACTGTAAAGTTAAGGAAAGATGCCAAACAAAGAACAACCAATAAGTGTGTCTGAAAAACCTGAGCTTTTATGCAAAAATACAACCTAGAGTAGAGAAAATATGATTTTCTTATTTAAAAAAAAAAAAACCAAAAACCAAAAAACAAAACAATCCAATGAAGTAGTAAATCCTGAAAGTTATAAAGCAAGCCTGAAAAGAGTAAATTAGGCACAGAGTGGCAGCTGGCCATTATTTCAAGGAATCTTCAAGTCATTGACAGGATTTCATTAATGTTTGAAGGGAGAGGGGCATCCAAGCATGTGGAGAGTTGTGGGAGTGTCAGGGCACAGAAGAAAGAAGCGAGTTTAACTCAACAAGCAATATCACAAGCACAGAATTTAGTTCAAGATGTAAACTGCTGAAGTGTTACAACACATTTCTACACACATCCAACATACCTTTGTACTATCAAAGATGCACTTACCCTGTAAAACACTCCTCAACTCAAAAAGAGAATGACCTAAAAAATAAGGAAGGTTGTTATAAGGCCTTAGAAGGAAAACGTAAATTGGTAAATGGCTGGCAAAATCTGAAGGATGCAGGAGGAATGGATTATTAATTCATTCTGGGCTTCTCTATTACAGCACTTAAATACTGTTCCAACAGAGGAACTTACAGATGTTCCCAAGCCAATTATAAAAACTAAATCTCCTGATAACTTCATAAACCAGTAGAAGATTTAGAATAAATAAGATGCAACAAAGATTTTTTTTTTCCCCCTTTAATAAATATTAAAGACAATTGAGTAGAAAAGTTAAACAGGTACTTGGAAGTAAAAAGATCTCAAAAAATGGAAGTTCTGTCCAAAGAATACAGAAAACAGCACACGGTCTAGCATGCTACACTGAGGGCCACAAAGTATTGAGAACCTACATGCTAAAAGCATAACTAACAGAAGTTGTTCTTGGTTTAGTTGCGGTTTGGTTTGGGGTTTCTTTTCCCCTCAATAAAATATTATGAGCAGAAATTCTCCTCAAATACTTGGCAATGTCATCAGATGATCACAGTGAAAGTGTTTATGATAACACTGAAGCAGGGAAAAAAAATTAGAAAAAAATATAGTCTTATATAGAGTCTTTTCACTGGTGCTGACTCCAGAGGTCATTGAGGGATTTTTCTTATCAGAAATAAGATTAAAGTATTGCCTGACATCACTGTTACTATGTCAAGCCCTAAATAATCTGCTCAAAATCACTGAAAAAGTCAGTTATACTTTTCCTATCTAATACAAAAAAAAAAATACTGCAGCCTAAGGAACTATCTAAGTGCAAGCTGTGAAAGCCACCAGATACATTAAACAATTGAGCCTATTTTCAACTGCCTGCTGCCACAAACATGCTACTATAGCTACCTATATTTACCTCTTAAAAACATATTAAAAACTTAAAAGTTAGAATGTTAAAGTTTGATCCTGTTTTAGCAATGGAATCAGT
Source organism: Nestor notabilis (assembly GCF_000696875.1). Lineage (NCBI taxonomy): Eukaryota > Metazoa > Chordata > Aves > Psittaciformes > Psittacidae > Nestor > Nestor notabilis. The sequence continues at coordinate 56,969 of NW_009912491.1, read as the reverse complement.
GTGAAATTTTGCTTTTTATTTCAAGACAACAAGACCAATCCTAGTGCTCTTCTATAGTGACAGAAGTTTGAAGTGAATAATGTGCCTAGGAAAATTCAATGCTGGATCTTGCAGATGAAATGGTCAGTCAGGCTGACAAGAAGGAGATGAGCATGGTAGGCCAAGAAACCTACAGATCTCAAATATAGTGCAAGTGAATTCTTCCAGTCTCAATCAAAACAATCTATGCATCCCAGACAGACAGAATGCACAAGTCCACCCATCCTTTCCCCCACCATGCTTTCTCCCAAGCCACATGCCTCCTGCAGGAGCCCAAGTCCTCACAGGCAATGACACACAGCTATTCCCCAGTGCTTCTGAAGTGCAGTCATTTAGCCATCACCCAGCAGGAAAATACAAGACTCTACAATACAAAACTGGGAAGATACAACCACAGGAAAAAAGAAAAGTGAGCCCAGGGCACACATAGGAGAAAAATACAACATACCTAAGTCAACCCATATGATTTATGTTGCAACACGGAGCACTAGCACAAGACCCTCTCTCCACAAAGCCAGAGCCTGATGGTCATTGAACAGTCTGACAGCTCCCCATGAATCACAATTACAGAAACACCTGTGATAAATGGCTAAAACTCACAGTGCTCGATAACCCTTAACTCCTTTCTTTTTTTATGGGGGCAGGGTGGTAAGGTAACACACACACATTTTTTTTGCAAGAAGACTTGCCTAGAGACAGCTGCCAAAAGTTTGCTTTCCCTGCAGGAAAAACATGGCTTTCCTTTTATCTGTCAGCAGGTGTTTATTTCCTTTTTGCATTCTAATGCATTGAATTTACTGTGGCAAGATTAGCTATGTAAAGAGACCTGCTCTTGTTTAGTAGACCTGCAGGCTGTGTGAGACACCCTTGTATTTGAAAGGGGGCAGAGAGGGAAAAACCTCCATTCTTTCCTCACATTGTCAAGATTATAGTTTAAGGCCACTCTCCAGTAGCAAAACACTCATCTTTTACCATGGTTACCCAAATTTCAGATGTTATGTTGATTTTACGTTTTTGCTGGGACAATGTCAGTTCAACACAAGATAAGGACAATGGAAACAAGAGTTGGTTGTAATCTGCAGCCTGTAACTCTGGCAGTGCTAACAGATGACTGACTTTATAGGGAAGTTACAGCAATGTCTTTGCTGTGCAGCTTCATGTTTTCCCTGCATCTAACACTAAATGCTCATTACTATGAAGAAAACATAGGCAGTCTACATGTATTAATTCTGAAGTTCATCTTTAAGAACTTATCTTTCTTACATAAAACCTTAGACAAGATTGATGTAAGCAGTGAATCAGAAAGGAATCAGCAAAAGCAGAAGGTACCACACTAACTGTAACTGTGCCTATTCTCTTCATTTCCACTGACTCTGCTGTTGGCCCCACAGTTTTGCACAAAACCAAGATTCCTTCTTCCTCTGCTCATAGTCCTAAGTTCAGGAGAATGCATGTCCAGAGACCAAACTCATCTGACACCATCACTGAGTTTCCCCTGGAAAACTGGGGAAGGTACAAACCAACATTCAGTAATACCAACTTGTTACTTGTCTCTGTGCAGACTGTTGGCCAACCAAGTCAGCTCATAGTAAAAACAAAATTCATGAACCCTTGCAAACCTTTCATCAAACCTGGCTTTATCATCTCATGTTTGTAGCAAAAAGTTAGTGACCACATTTCACATGTTCATGAATTTGTGTGAGAAAAAGCACTTGTGACAAAAACTGATGCAGTCTGTTAGATCATAATATTGTAATCTAAAAATCCGATGTACAAATCTGTTAAGTTTGTTAATTGCAAAAAGATATAAATTCATCTAGAAAACTACCATAAGGCAAGCTTTTACAAAGTGAATGCAAAAGCAAACATTATTATGTAAATATGAAATGAAACAGAAACCATAAATAGTGAAAATAAGAGTACACGAAAGCCACTGATTTTACAGGTACATACATATTTTGTTGTAATTAGGGTTATAGTAAAAAGTCTGAAATTACTTATGATTATTTTCTGAGTTATCCCTGTCTCCAGGGCTCTTTCACCCTTCAGCCAAGCTCCTCACTTCTCCCCAGATGCTTATTCCTCATCCAGTTTCACTCCTTTTAGATTCAAGCTTCTTATACCACCTGGCTGGGGCTCCATCTTCCAAGGCAGTAAATTTCTTATATTTGCCCCAGCTGGTATTCAATCAGTAGTGCAAGAAAGGTGTGTTTTGTCACCACACAATGCCATGATTCAATCAACATCTAGGGAGAGTCCCTAAGTATTATTTGATTCCAGTATAGCACCTATCTTTTGAAAATTAATCTATTTTGGGACACTGAATTTAAAAAAAAATCTGTTTACTTACTCCCTCAGATCAGAGAAGGGAACTATTCAGTGAGATCAGTGGTTTTGCTTATTTGTTTCAACCCAGACTTTTACTGCTAGTTTTCACATCAATGCTGAATCTGGGCAAGAAAATATTCAGTCTAGCTACCCAAAATACTGTCTAGCCTGTAATTAAGGTAGTATGTTCACGGTTCTAGTTGACTAGCAAGCCTACAGTGATCACATAGATGGAAGTTAACTCCACCCCTACTTTTTAAAGTAGCTAAATCAAAAGTTAAAAAAAAAAAAAAAAGCCTATAAGATATGAACCTGATGTCATTTACAAAAGGAAGTAAATATTATAAAGCATGGTCTCTATTGCCTTCACACTGCAGAGGCTAGGAAGTAGGGAACTAACATACATCCTGCTGCAGGTTCACTTCTAAAATGGTTTAAGACCATAAGAAGAATTTGACTCCTGGGTGGGCAATACACAATGTAGCAGGAGACTTAGTCAAGACTCCAGCAAGAGAGCAACCACCAACGAACCTCACGGCAGTCCAGGATGACTTTGGATTAAGCATTTCTGATGTCATAATATTCCTCAACTCCCTCTGTGGGAGAAGACTTTTAATACTGAATGGGGAACAAACTGAATCTCTACTAAGTAGGCAGGGAATGGTTTTGTTTTGTTGCTTGGTTGTTGGTTTCTGCTGGTTGGGGGTGGGGGGGGGGGGGGGAGGGGAGTGTTAGTGGTTGTTTGTTTTGCATTTTTTTTTATGATGGTGCTAGTTTGTCATTAATGCACAGGAAATATGAGGATTTATTGCTTATGAGTAGCCCTGATCCAGCACTGTAACTCTTGTTATGAACATCACATACTCAAAGGGTAACACTTTTTCACAGTGACAGTCATTTCTCAACCCTCCTTAAAAATGGCATGAGCAGCTCCTAGCAGATGACTTGTTAGATCTCTGAAAATATTTTGCTCAGCTGCCACCTTCACTCTTCTGGAGTTACACAAGTCTCCTAAGAAGTGGCTTAGCTCTAATCCACAGAGCCCCAGACCTGTGATCTGTCTCCCACACAACCAAGATGCCTCAGAGGTGAGTGAGGCTTTCAGTCCCTGCCTACCTACATATTTATCTTGTTTTTTTGCCTGAGGCCCTTTCTGTCACAAAGCCTGTGGAAGCTTCACATGAAAAATCCATGAGTAAGAGTGGGAACAAAAGGAATACTATCCTTGGTTTGTCTTTTAATGGTCTCCACAGATAGTAATAAAAAGGCTCCAAGTCCAAACTGCTTAAATTTCTAAAACAGAGAGACTTTTAGCCTGAAATAAGTCACTTAATTCCACTGAGAGAAACCTTCCCTTCTTAGAAAGTGCAAATCCAAGAGCCATTGCGTAGTACCAGTAATTATGTTTACTATCTGTTACATATTGTGATATATAGCATAAACATAATAAGATACAACGTTTTACTATTACGTACTACAGCTAATCAGTAAATATTTTTTTTCATTGCCAGAAAGGAACCTGATATACACCACAACACTGTGTTAGTTACTATGACATGAGAATTGCCATCCTGTATCAGTTTGAAGGTCCATCAAGCATGGTATTGACTGACACTAGTATCAGATGTTTAAGAAAGGAGTCCCTATGGGGGCAATTATAGACTAATTTACCCATCAGGGAAATTCCTTTTTAAACTGCATCAATTATCCCCTGAGGCATAGGGATTTCTCTCTCTTATGTTTTTAATCCTTTCTAACATAACTCTAGCTTACCTTATTACATTTATAAATATTTAACCCTTTTTCAAAACCTACCAAGCTCATTTCACTTTGTAGTACAATTTGAAATTACATACATCTGTCTCCAAATACGGGCAGATAAACACAATAAACATGTTAACAGGAAAACTATTAATGGGAATTGAACAAAAATCCATCATGTGTATCATGGAAAAGTCAGCAAGGCTGACCACCAAGAAAACTATTATGAACATTCAACTTAATGTGTTCCAGTAAATTTCTGTGGATCAGATAAAAACCACATCTAGAATGGCAAAGTTGAGCATCAAATGTCAAAGAAAAGCAGTCTTTGGCATGTTGTCAACAAATATCAGTAAGCTTATTTTTGAGCGTGTTTCCTATGTTACAGTCCCCAGTACATCATCCAACTTCTGAACAAAGAATCACAGATGGAAGTCTGTTTTGTCAGACCTGTAATTCAGTGATTTCATGGAGAGCAACACACGAGACTGCTGTGGAATTCAGCAAGAGACCCTGCGTTCACATGGAAAGCAAAGAAAATGTCTTTGGCATCCCCCCTCAGTGGCCCCTTGACAGGAAGGCTATACACAGCTAAAGTTTCCTGCTTGCTGCAGAGCTGCTGGAAACGGATTGAGGTAAGGAGGCATGGGAATCAGCTGACCGTATTAACAAGCATTTTCCTAGCTAGCCTTAGGAGCTGAACAAGAAATGTTTATAAAAAACAAGGTACACACCTACCCTGCCTGCTCTGTGTATATAACAGGACATGGGGCACATCATGGGATTCAGCAAGGAAAACTGCATGTGCAATATGATTTACTACCTGACCACACTTAATTCTGGAAATCTATTATATTCAGATCTGGAGAAAAATCTGAACTAGTCATAAACTAATCCAACATACACATTAAAGAAAATATTACTTCATTTTTTTTCCTAGTTGCTTTGCAAAAGTACATCAACTTTCTAAAGACAGAAAAAGGAGTCTGGAGCCACATTAAATGATTAGCAACTTTTTCTCCAGGTATACAAAGGCTACAGGAGCGGGGGAAGGGTTTTCTGGCAACAATTTAAATACTCTTCAAGGAATAAAGCTCAGCTCCCCTCCAACTGCTGCAACTGCCAAGTTTTTCAAGTGTTTCCTCCTACTTCCCTACTTTTACTCAGGGAACTTGATGGATGCACAGCTACTGTTCCTAGGGACCATTCACATCTTCTTAAGTGCCAACTCTGTACAGGGCTGTTCTCTGCTTTCTTGTGCACAAACATAAAAGAAAGGGGAACCTCTTCCCCGTCCAAACCTCAGTCACCACTTACCAACATCTCCTGACAGGGAGGCAGGTAGGCACAGCAGCGAGGTTGTGAAAAAGGAACACTTCTCTCCGGTGTCTTCTTACTGAAAGTTATTCCTAGCCTCTGCCAGGGAGAGAGATCAGGTAGACTCCAGTCTTGCCCACAGTTCTTAGAGGACAAAAGTTAACATAAACCCTTCCTTAAAATGCCTGCCTTTCTAACACAGCGTGGGGGAATGGAAGGGAATAAAACAAAACAAGCCCATACAACAAAAACCATGCGTAAATAATCAATGTCATGGCTCACCAGATGAAGAGCTAGAAGTACTTCACATCAGTCCCAAAACTGAATTTGTCCTAAACGCTATGCAAGATGAAAACATTTGTTTCAGGTCGAGAAACCCCTTTTCCTACAGTCAAACAGCCAAAATTATTCTTTCTTGGTTTGTTATGCCAGGGGCAATGGGGTGTGTGGGGAGCAGTCAGGGGAGGGGACAGCATTTAGGGGATTTTCAATACAAGCTAAAGAACTAAATACACCAATTTGCCAGTGGCTGGAATGACCACAGTTGTCATAGAAAATCCAAGTTCACATTCCCATGCTCAAGCAAGCACAGAAGCAATCTGAGCCCAGGTATCCTATATCACACTCCAGTTTTGCATCCAGGAGTCTACAAATTATAAGGATGGAAGGATGCATCGTCAGTACCTCACACCATTCTCACTGGCTCTGCAATAGGCGCTGAAGTCCTGACATGCTTTTCTTCAACTGAAACCACTTCCTGGATTAGAATAATCCAAGGATGATTTCATGGGAACCTACACTGGATTTTTCTAACAAACACATTATTAAGCAAGCAAGAATCACCCAGTATGAAACTAAAGCTGTATTACTATAAAACTGATGGGTGCAACTTTGGAAACAGCATCCATGGAGCAACATAGAAAGGATTCTTGTATGGCTTAGATCTTCTAGGACAGAATAGGCTGTAACAGCTGTGATGGTGGGACTGAGTAGGAAGTATACAAGAAACTTCCTCACACAATAGGCCCTCACTCTGTATTAGGTACAGAACACTTGCTTGCACCTGCTCCCCTGTGCCTGGAGAGTTACTAACTAAAAAGACAAAAAAACTACTAAGGCAATGCTGCCATACCACCAGCCCCAAACAGAAGTGCCAGGAGCTGGGGGGTGCGCAACAGATGCCAACAGAAGCAAGATCATGGCTACCTGAAATGCCACAGGCAACTCCATATACAGACATTGTTTTGTTATCAACAGAATGCTATTCAGGTCAAAAAGCACTTTAGATGCAGCACACTGCAATTTCTGACTATATTCTACCTATTTGGAACAGCTCTGACAGTCACAGAGAAATGAAAAGGAAGGTGTCTGCAGGCACTCTGGTATTTATTCTTTCTGAAGTAGCTAGAATATTATTTAGGAATGTCATTACTGGCAACATTTCAAGGCCAGTCAGTGCCAGATTTTACAAAAAAAAAAAAAGCAAAACCCCATGCATAATTAAGTATCTCCCTCCCATGGCCAGTGTCAGACAAAGAGGGGGAGCAGAGCAGCCACATTCCAATCCCCTGAACAAAGGATCACTGGAACGCACAGCTCACTAAACATGTTTTTAAAAAACAAACAAACAAAAAAAAACAAAAAAACCCAGAATAAACCTAAACATTATTCATTTCCTTAGTTATTGTTGCTAACAAATAGCTTATATTCTGTTGCTGGACAACTTGAGATAAACCACCTTCCCTATGGGATATCATGTGATTTCTAGCTGTTCATCCACTAGAAATATCCTTATCTTTCAAATACCTGACAGAATGTTGCATTTCCCAGCAGAAAAAAGCCCTTCTTCTAGTCATAGCAGAAACACCACACTTCCTCTCAATGCTTTGATAGGCTTTCCAATTTCTTGCCTAGTCTGGTAGATGACCCACATTAACCACGACTCCACATTTTACTGCCTCAGAAGGTCTTTGGAGATGCTATGCACTGCATTAGGGCACCCAAGTCAGCAATCTCATCACCCTAAACAGTCAAGGGAAAACCTTCTCTAGTGACACAGAGTGGCTCGAAGGCAATTCAGAAGCAATTCTTTTATCCATTCATTACAGAAATTCCCTACTGCATTAGGGCTCTTTACTCAAGCTTCCCATTTAAGCTCTTAAATTCACCCACAACAGATGTAGATCTGAAGTCATACGATATATGCCTGCTAGTATCCTGGACAGCAGCCTGTCAAAGAAAACCAAAAAGCCTAGCTGACAAACCATTACCTTTAAGAAGTTTCCAAATAAAAAGAGTCTGAGAGCACTTTTTGGAAGAGAAGCAAAAACTTGCAACCTAAGTAAAAAGAGCAGTCAGGACACCTGGCAGAAGGATGCAGAATTCTAAAGGAAGCAAAGGCCAAAACTATCCACCAAGAAACAGAAAGAGAAAATATCACAAGCAGCCACAACAGGTCCAGCTCCCCTGCCCCAGAGCCTGACTTTGATTGTCCATGCTGGGCAGGAATATGGAGAGCTGTCCATGCCAGTGTCACATAACTGAGCCTACCAGGCAACCAAACCATGGCCAGATAGGCTGTCCCAGAGATGCTGCTAGCTGTCCACAGTATACAAAGCTGGGGACCATTTTGCACATATGGACACTCACTTGCACTCACCTGTCAGTAGCAATATAGCCAGGCCCAAAGAGAGGACCCACAGGAAGGATCTCTATAGCCCAGAATGACATTTTCCAATTTGAATACAGTTTAATTGCTGGGATAACCTAGAGAAATCAATGAAAGCTCTGACTGATGAACTGCAGACACTCTATGTAGCTAAAGACTACAGCTGTTAGTAGTGCAGATGCCAACAGCTAGAGACACATCCAAAGCCCAGACAAATCCCCACCCATTTCACTGGAATCAAGTGCTGTTTGAACTGGGATTCATCCCTCATACCCCAGAGCTGGTACTACTGGGAAATGCATAGAAGGAGCTAGTTTTCACCTGCTGTAGCACTGTCACCAGAAAGGGGAAGAAAGCATTGGTTTGAGAGAGATTCCTGTAAATATCACTTCCAAAACTCAGTACTTTAAGGAATTAAATCAGAGTGCCAAAACAGCTGGTTTGTTGGCATTTAGATCTAATCCAATACCTCCCCTTCCAGGAATAACATCAAATTTTAGTGGATAGACAGTGCTACTGTGGTGTTCATGCCTAGTAACTTATCATCCACGAGAACATCAGGGATTTTGGTTAACTCTGAAATATACAGTCCACTGAACTTCACACTCTCTACACCTGTAGTCTGGTAATACTCATTTATTGCAGGTGTATTAAAATGACTTGATCAACATGTGCTCAGCAAAGTTTTAATTTTAACAGCATGACAAGCATGGTATTGTAAGTCCTATCTTATAGCTCTCTTGGCTATTATAAAGAGAATTTTCATCTCATCGGCTTTTGAAATGCAAAATACTTCTTTTGGTTTTCTTCCAGAAAGCTGTTTCAATGCACTTAAAATTTTCACTATATTTTTGAACGATCCCTCTACTTAAATTTTAATTGAATTTTCATAGAAGATTCCTTAACTTATCCTTCAATTATACGTGTGGCTTCCACAGATTCCTTTCCTCTTCAAGTTCTTTATTCATGCTTTGAAATCCCTCAAAATCATCAAAAAATTTGCAAAATTTTAATTCAAATTGGTAAATAAGATTCTCCTGTTCTAAATGAATTTCTATGAGCAAGCAAAAAAGAAAGAATGGCATTGGGTTTTGATTGTAAATCACACTAGGGAGGAATTTAAATTTGAAATACCACATCTAATTGTATCATGCATCTCCCTAAGTTACGTCACCTTCGAATCTTTACTAAACTGGGCAGTAGGTGAAAGCCTCAGCAACAGCAGTAGAATTCACTTGCAGTAATTTCATCAAAAAGCCAGGAGTAAACCAGGATGAACGTGTGATTAGCTGTGAGGAACAAACACTTCAGACTGATAGTTTAAGAGAAAAGGCCATGAGATACACAGCACATGATTCACAGAAAGTGAGCTTCCGATGAGCCAAGGTAGACTGTTGATATATGTCTGGCAACAAATAAGAGGAGCAGGAGCCATTACAAAACCAAAAAGATTTCTGTTCTCCTGTATGTATACTGTGAAATGCAGTGCTGTAGACTGATCTGGCATTTCTGCAGTGATGTTCAGTAGAATGCCATTTGAGTCATTAGAAAAAGACATGTTTGAAAAAGCATTTTTTTTTTTATAAAAAGTTATTGTGTTTAAAAAACGCTGAATAGAACCAGGATATTGTGGTGTCAGCCCAGCACTGCCCAGAAATATCAAAGAGAAATACTTGGAACAAAACTGCATAATAAATAAATAAATAGATAAAAAATAGGAGAGAAACTAAACAGAAACTTCCCAAAACAGAAAAGAGCAAAGGAGATCTAGACGGGGCTGCACTGCAGCTGATACGCCATGTGCCCATGCACTGAAGGACATAACTTTCCACATCTACATTCCTCAAGAATAAAATGCAAATAAAAAATCTGAAGTGCCATGAGTTCAGAACTTCTGGTTTAGTTCATAGCAGGGGTATGCAACAAAATTTAATTAAAATAAGCAGTGAGCAGGAGTGCTGCTCTCCTCTCAGCCACAACAATTCCCTTTCCATTGTCTGATTCTGTAAGAGTGGAGATACCACAAAGAAAAACTTTCATCATTTCCAGTGCAGCACAGTGGTTGCAAGCAGGTTTCCCTCACTGATTGGTGCCACAAACCTGTCTTTTCTGAGCTAAAGCACAAATCAACATAACTGTTATTGATTCCACTCCCATTAGCACATGCAGGAAATCCAAACAGGTGAGAATAGACTGATGTCAGAAGAGCCACATGCTTCCTCACACATTACACCTCAGGCAACTATCACAGTCGTCTCTTTTCTACACCTCCCATACTCCGACCCACCAGTAACAGCGCAGCCCACCTTTATTCAGGGGAACTGACCTAGCTTAATTAAATGGCTGTTTGGAGATGTTCACAAAGATGGACAGAGATATTAACATCTCCCACATTACCGGAAGTTTCTTCTAAAGCACCTTTTGAATTCATCCTTCCTTTCAGGCAACTGATAACTCATTTTTAACAGAAGCTGAACGTGCTAGTCATGCTCAGGAGAGGGGTTTGTTATTCTTACTTTCCACTAATAACAACTTGGGCAGAAGCTGGCATTAGCAGCAACCCAAATGCTCTGTACACTAATACTTTCCTTTGTCATCAGAAAGCTGCTGCGAACATCAGGAAGAAAGGAGCTAAGACTCAAAGTTTCATACTCCAGCTCCAAGGTTTAATGACCAAGTAAACTGACTGTCTTTAATAGCCCAGAAATTTGAACAAAACACTGCATTGGTGTTACCAATAACTAAATATACTGTTAATCACTTAAGTGAAAGACCCAAGGTTGCAAACTCAAGCCATTACAGGAGTGAATTCTCAGATTCCTTGGGGGGAGAGGGGGAGGGGACGACTATAGGACAGCTGGATGGCCTAATTACTGCTGCATGGGCACTGATTTCAGACAAGGCCTCCAGGTCACACATGCTACTGCAAAACAGACAGCACTTACAGGTGAAAAGCTAAAGCCCACTGCTCCCAGTATGTCAGGTCATTCAAAATGAAAGAAGTCCAGCTGTTTTCCCTTTGGTTCAGAGGAAGATCAGGTCACAGATTAAGTCTTCCCTTGCAGAGCAACAGCAACACGTAACCAGCTCTGTAACATGGTCAGATAGTGCTAGAGGTGCCTGCCTCTCTCAAATTAAAAGTCCCCCCCACACACACACACAAAAAAATCCACAACAAAAAAATGGTGGGAACAAGGATCCTGGGAGGGAATTATTATTCAGGGAAAGATGAACAGCAATCTGATAACACCCCTAAAGCTACTCTTTTTGTATTTCAGATGTCACAGGTTTGTCAGAGAAAGATCAAAATTACAGATTAAGCACAAGGAAAAGATTCTGGAATACTCTCACATCTCTCATTTTTGGGTCCTTAGCATCCTTAGCACACTAAGTAGCAAAATGTGATTTATCACAACAGCAGATTACCTCACAGCAATTTAAATAAAGAAATGTAAAAAAATAATGAAGACAGCCATCCTCTTTGCTCATTTTCCAACACCTTTTGTGAAGGTATGATGACTTTGGATTGTCTATTTCCCTCCTCTCTTCCTCCCTGTGAGAACAGTTATGCAGAGAAGCCCATGCCACACCAGCAGGCACATCTCTGTTACAGTGTAAGCCCCCACTGACTTCACAGCAGATGTACCAATGGAAAAATTAATGCAAACCAAGCAGCAGGATTTCACCTCTGATTCCATTTCAGCCTCCAGTTTTGCAGAGATTTTATGATTAGTAATAAAGACAGAAAGAAAATTTTACTAAAGGCTCTTTCTCCAGGTGAGATTGACACACCACACTTTTTGGGTAGTTAACTCGGACAAGATGGTTTTTTCCAGCCTTGCCTTTATCAGTCCAAGGGCTGAGCAGCTACACACAGGCTGCTGTCTGGGAAAAGCTCCAAATCTCTCCTTATCTCTGAATGCAAGTGCCTTTTTATCCATGGTCAGCATATATAGGATGCTTTATTTCAAGGTGGCTTTTTTTATTAATGCCGACATATTTAAATACCAGTACCTCCATCAT